>NC_048893.1:196242146-196257174 GCF_011077185.1 Oxyura jamaicensis | reverse complement strand
GGAAGGAAGGAAGGAAGGAAGGAAGGAAGGAAGGAAGGAAGGAAGGAGGGAAGGAAGGAACGAAGGAAAAAATCTTGCTTTCTGCACTATCCAGGAAGAGGAGAGCACTTCCAGAAAGCCCTATATTTCCCAAGGTTCTCACTTCACTGAAGAAGAATGCTGTATTTTATGTTCTGTTTTTACATTAAATAGCAATTTATACTCTGATAGATGGTGCAGCTAGCCATAATATCAACCCACAAAAATGACTAAAGGCCATTTTAGACTGGAGAAAAGGTGGCCAAGTAAAGGGCATATACAACTCAAGTAGCCTGAAGCAGTTCATAAAAGAAATAAGGGGGAGAAGCAATAAACATCATTGCTTGGAGTTCATAGGAGCTGAAATGAATACTATCATGTGCAAAACTAACCTTCAACTAAGTTCCCTAGATCAGTAAACTTTCAGTGTAAATAAAATCTTGGTGAAAGAGAAGAGGAAAACAAGTCATAGTGAACATGGCCAACATTTTAATAGAAAGTGTGCTACAAAGTCAAAATTTAGAGGTCAAAAAAGTTCAATCTCCACAAACTGTCTGTGAGCCAACTAACATATGTAACTCTTTTAACTTGGAGGGAAGCTTGAAGCTTGCAAAGAAGTCACAGAATCACAGAATGGCTGAGGTTGGAGGGCACCTCTGAAGATCATCTAGTCAAACCAAAGAATGGCCAAGCAGGATCAGCTAGTGCATGTTGAGCAGGATGGCATCCAGGAAGGTTTTTAACATCTCCAGAGAAGGAGACTCCACAACCACTCTGGACAACTTGTCCCAGTGCTCTGTCACTCTCACAGTAAAGTGCCCCCGCATAGAATCACAGAATCACAGAATCATCTAGGTTGGAAGAGAACTCCAAGATCACTGAGTCCAACCTCTGACCTAACACTAACAAGTCCTCCACTAAACCATATCACTAAGCTCTACAACTAAACATCTTTTAAAGACATCCAGGGATGGTGACTCAACCACTTCCCTGGGCAGCCTATTCCAATGCCAAACCTTTTCAGTAAAGAAGTTTTTCCTAATATCCAACCTAACCCTCCTCTGACATAACTTTAGCCCATTCCCTCTCGTCCTGTCACCAGGCATGTAGGAGAATAGACCAACCCCCACCTCGCTACAGCTCATATCAATCTGGAACCTCCTGTGCTTCATTTTGTGCCCATTGCCTCTCATTCTGTTGCTGGGCACAACCAAAAGAGACTGGCTCCACCTTCTTGAGATTCTCCCATCACATGCTTATACACATTGATGAGGTCTCCCCTCAGTCTTCTCTTTTCTAGGCTAAACAGGACCAGATCTCTCAGCCTGTCCTCCTACAATAGGTGCTCCAGTCCTCTACTCATCTTCATAGCTCTCCTCTGGACTCACTCTAGTAGTTCTGTCTCTCTAGTACTGGGGAACCCAGAACTGAACACAATATTCCAGGTGTGGCCTCAACAGGGCTGAATAGAGGGGGAGGATAACCTCCCTTGGCCTGCTGGCAACACACTTCAGAATGCAGCCCAGTATCCCATTGGTCTTCTTGGCCACAAGGGCACATTGCTGACTCATGGTCATCTTGCTGTCCACCAGGACTCCCAGGTCCCTCTCTGCAGAGCTGCTCTCCAGCAGGTCAGCCCCTGGCCTGTACTGGTGCTTGGGGTTATTCCTCTCTATGTGCAGGACTCTGCAATTGCGCTTGTTGAACTTTATGAGGTTCCTTATGGCCCAACCCTCCAGCCTGTTGAGGTCCCTCTGAATGGTAGCCCAGACCTCTGGGGTATCAGCCACTCCTCCCAGCTTTGTGTAGTCAACAGGTCACATTAATGCACTTACTAAATTTAGCACTGAGCATGGTAACAATGTAATATTGGACAAGTTAGCTGCACTGCTTGAAAGACATTTAACATACAATATAAAAGAAACCAGTGTTTATAATGAGTGGCTAAAGAAGTTCCACTAGGTTTACTCAGGATAAAAATAATACTGGAAACTGATTGACATAAGATTCCTATTCCTCTGAAAGCCTTTTTAACTGAAACAACTGGGTGTGAAAGCCTTTAGTTCTCATCTTCATTGATGGTCAACATTAGCCAACAAAATCTCTTACCCAGAGTAAGTCCCACGTGCTGGGATTTTTTTGTTGGTAGTGTTATTAATATGAGAAAATAAATGAATGGAGTCAGGAAACTGAAGTACACACATCAAGGACAAGCATATCCCAACCCTCCTAATGTAATAGTGAGTCACAGAGCCTGACACTAAATTCAAACAGAAGAACACTGCATGGGAACATGAGCACAAGTTGTCCTGTTCTGTGTACTCACAAAACAGCATAAATATGGCATTGATAGTAAAGAGACTGATACCAATGGCAACATAGACAAGAATGAGGAGACTTTGTTGACACGTCTTGAATTAGAAAACACTAGTGCTGTGGTTGCCTGCTTCACTAGATGGGCAGTCTATTGCTGCCAAGGAGAATTGGAGCTACTGTGAAATGGAGGTGACATCAAATAAATACACGAAGAAAGAACAGCCATCCAAGCTCTATGGGATGCACAACAGATGAAGAAGCAGCAAATTCAAGCTTCAGTATAGACAACACTGCTGATAGTATTCCTGTCTGAAGATAAATTTTCAACTTTCTCAAACAAGCAGAACATAGACCAAGAGATAGAAACCCAGACTTCAGCAAGACTAACACAGACACGTTGGGAGGAAGGAAACAAGAAAGATCAACAGTCTAACTGAAGGGTTCTGAATTTTAAGAAGAATTAGGAATCACAGCAAAAGCACATCTCTTTAGTAATATGTGTCTTAGTGACTCCTGACAAATTACTAACTTACTTCTAACTTACTTTTTTTTTAGATACCCATTATTGCAAATCTTTGGTAGGTTAAAATCACAAAAATGGTTCAGAAGAGCTCATCACTTTGATCATATACACCAAAACTGACACTTGGCAGGTTTCTGTAATGAAGATATACTACACTTAACTAATACATGTCCAGCATATGTCCTTCTTGCTTTTGTCACTCTGGCAATGAAAATATTTGTTGGCACAGTTCAGTGAGTGGTTTCAAAAATCTTCAGAGAGAAGGTCAGAACATCTGATTCATTCTCAGTTCAAGAATCTACAGTAATTGCTGTAGAGTTTACTTAGGCATTTATTACATACACAAATGATTACTTGGAACAACATGCTGGTTTGAAAAATATGTTTTAGCCAAAGTCCTATCCTTTCCCACAGGAAGAAAAGATCTTGGAAGGAGGCAGAGAAAGACAAGAAAAACACCACTAAGTTCTCCAGAACATTTCCCTAAAACAAGGAAGAGTATGCAAGTCTACATTTGCACCATATCAGATTTTTTAATCCTTTAGATCAAAGAAAACTCATGATGAATGTTAATTTGACTTGTATCTGATTTGTTCTATGCAAGGTCCCTAACAGGGATAATCTATGTCATTTACTACTTTGTCTGTGGCTTCAGAGCAACCATTCAAGGATTCAGAGGGAATCATGGATGAGAGGACCAGAGGGAATTAATACTCTTCAGGAGGAACAAGGTGCCCAAATCCAGGCAGTACAGATACATCTTTGCTCTGAGTCTGAGGATTTCCATCAACATTCAACCACAAGAAAAAAGAAACACATTATTCCAGACACACCGACAATGGTACAACTAAAGTAAGATTCTTCACTTTCATCAAGTCTAAAATAGGGGGTCCTCAAGAAGGTCTACAGACACCAAATCATGTAAATGTAGTGCCTACACTCTGTATCTACATTGTGTTAAGTGAACTACCTGTTAGTTATTTTTCTGGATGTTTGATACAGACTAAAGTCACAGCATCCTCTCACCTACAGTCTCAGCAATGAGATTAAGTTTTCCTTAGTTCTACAAATAGCCGCTGGAGTTACAATCTTTGTTTCATGTGACTTTACTTTCTCATCTTTTTCATTTTTTATCTGTATTACTGCATGTTTTTAGAATGGGAAATACAGTCTCAATCAAGTGAGAAAAATCTTCATGTCTAGTGAGTAATATATATGTATATTTGCAGGAGAGTGTTTTCTTCTGTGAAAGGATCTATCTGTGCACAGTACCTATCTGTATAATTTACTGTCAGCTTACACTTCTATTTTAACTATTGGATATTTCTAAGTATGGCTGGCTATATACTTTAAATAGAAAAAAAAAAGGAAAGAAGAAAAGCTTAATCAGAACTGCCTTTGGCACCAATAGTTCCAAAAGTACCATCTGGGGCCGGGCATTTTGGTAGTCATTCTCAGTGAGTTTGGAAATGGTCTTTTTCTGCCAGAGCAGCAAAAACAAACAAAGACAGACAGAAAGAAAACAAACAAGCAAACAAAAATGAATAAATAAATAAATAATAATTTTAAAGCATTTTAAGTGCAAATCCAACCAATGAGCATAGTGCTTATAGTGCTTTGTTTTTTTCTGGAAATACTTCGATGCGGGAGTTGTTTGCAGTTTAAAATTCTGACTGCATGTAGCAGGAGGAAAGCAACCCCCTTTAACAGGAACAAAATGCCTTATTCCATGGATTTGGATTTTGATAGGGCTCCAAGGGAAGGCAAAGAACACTCAAGCACAGAGAAAACCAAGTGCAATCATCACTTTTAGAGAGTGATGTGAGTTTTTGTGACTCTTTGTTTTGTTCATTTTTGTACACCAAATCACCTGGGATTAAACCTCAGTTATCTAAGTATCCAGCAGGAGGATTTTGTGAAATATGATTAGAGAAATGATTGGAACAATTTTACAAAGGTCTTCTAGATAAAGGATCATGCAATCTTTTGATGACCAGCTTAGGTTGAACATGAAGAAAAACTCTAAAAGTAAATTATATCAGTAATTTATATGTTATTGTCAACACCATTGATAATCCTCTGGGGCATCTTGCTTCTTTGAGCAGCACTGAAGAACCATCTCACACAACATTTTAATAATAATTTGCCACTTTATACTGATGCAAAAAAAAAAAAAAAAAAAAAAAAGGCAGAGATATGAGAACAACCTTGGATTTACTGCTATGCCTCTCACATTGTTCCTCATTTCAATAAATATGATTTTTTTTTTTTTTTTTTCTAATTGCCATCAGGAATCAGTAAAAAATGTAACTGCCATAATTTTATGTAGCACATATTGAGAAGAAATCTCATTTCAGACTAAACATAGCAGCTGGTAAGACAGTCTTGGGAACAGGGTCACTGGCTATTACAAACTTGACATTTTTTTTGAAAGGTTTGGTAGCACTATCCATCTTTCATTACTTTACCTTTCATCAGTCAATCTCAAAAGATGGGATTTAATTTAAGTACTCACCTTTGCCAGTCCAAAAGCCAGGCATTCTCTATAATGATTCATCATGTCACTTACTGTTGATTTTGTCAACAGTAAGAAGTTTAGAATGAAATTTATCAAATTAACAATCTATATTGCTAATCAGTGTTTGTTTAACTGGCCCTGCCAAAACCAGATGTTTTTGCATAACCTTCAACAAATAAGTGTCCAAAAATCAATGATAATGAAAATCTCTCTGCTAAAGCATCGAGCTGGAGTGCTTTCCAAACTGCTTCTTTTTCATTACTCTTCTCTAGCTCCCAGAAATATGTCAGTGTTGTTACTTGTTATTGATTATGTTTGATTTATAGTCATAAATCAATAGTCTCGGTGAATCATATTTAACACAGGAGAAAAATCTCCCTATCTCTCTTCCCTGCATTTAAATCCTCTACCGGTTACATTCCTGAATCTCCTTATACCTATGAATTATTTTATGACAGAACATAATATAGAATGGATGACCATGAATTTTCTATTTGATTTCCAATTACTTTATATTTCTTCATTTGTAAGCAAAGCATTAAATAAGCAACAGCCATTTGACATCTTTCTTCACCAAATTTCCTCTTCTCTGTGAATAATTTTAATGACTGTTGTAAAAACTGTTAGTTGCCTAGTAGCTGAAATGAAGAATTGCATTCTGTTTATCGGTATGAAACAAAACAAAACAAAACAAAACCCACAGAAATCTGCTACAAATGTTTTCTTGTTTAATGGACAAAACAACATTTGCTTCTATACAGAGAATGTCACAACATAAGGAAGCACTTCTCAGATGCAAAACACTAGTTTCAAAGAAACAGAAAAAATGCAAGAATTAACCCTTCAAGATAGCTTGAGCCTCATCTCATTTATTTTATTTTTCAAGACCAGTCTAATTATATACTGTACATATAACTGTTGCAGAAAAATATACAGTAAATTAATATTTTATTATAAACAATTGAAACAATATTTAAATGCTAATGTTTAGCAAATTTCCTAGTATCAGTACAAAACAAAAACAATATTCAAAGGTCACCAGTTTAAGTCATATTCATTACATCAGCAGATAGAGTAGTTTTAGAGCAAACATCTTAATGACCTCCTCAATATCCAGTTATACAGTTAAAATAATTGATCATTGCTAATCTGTTGCTTGATTCATTACTTAGTTGCTAACTTATACAAAAGAAAAGAGGACAATGCTAATTTTCCAGTAACCATTTTCTTATTTATGAAATAATGTAATTTATGTTTTGTCATTCCTTCATTCCTTGATGTTATATTTGTCATGGTAAAAAGAAAGTGACCTTTGACAGCCTTCAATATTAGCATTAGGATTATATTAGCATTAGCTAGCAATGACAGGATTCAGTAATGTTGAGACTGAAATTTGCAATGATGAAGCCACTGAATTATTTTGCTGTGAAACACAGGAAAACATTTATTGTTGGAAGCTCAAGATGCTTAGGTTAGTTCCAAGCAATAACTTCTCTAAGGAACCTGCTTTGGCAGGGGGGTTGAACCCGATGATCTTTCAAGGTCCCTTCCAACCCCTTCAATTCTGTTATTCTGTGATTGTTTTTGCATAAAGTAAACTGGTGGGGAAATGACACAAACATGGAACATTGTAAGTGTAGGTTTTCAAATTCTCAAAACTTTCTTGGTTCACGTTTTCAACTGCTAACTGTGAAATATGACAGAGCTGCCAAAGTTGATGAGAACATTTCTCTATTTATATGTTTTGATTTCTGTTTTATCGTAACTGCTAAGAAAGAGTCAATATTGTTCTTGGAGAAAAAATCCTATTGACAAAATCTCCAATTGCTTTCTGATGCTATATTACCTAATGGATTATAAATGTCTCCATCTGTGTTAGTCATTCTTGGTGGCTTTTGGAGTTAATGGAAGTAAATGGCTTTTTTAAGGGACATCTTAGTTTGATGTAGCTTGTATGCCTATGTATGATATATCTCAATGTCTAAAATTGCAAATCTGTTAGATATGTTTGCATTTCTTTCCAATTACCTACAGTTCAAAAATACCTGTTTCATGTCATGTTTTTGAGGCTCTAGAGGGATTCATGAGAACTCTTACAATGTGTCTATATTAACACTGTCTATCCTGTTCACAGTGGCAGCACTTCATACACATGCTGTGCATGAAGATTCATCTCAAATGCAACCCAAGGTAGTTCTCTTGATGGAAAAGACTTCAGAAAAAGTAAGTCACCACTTGGTTTCCAGAATCTAAAAATACAGATGTATGCCAGTATGTTCTGCCTGATTCATGGGTTACAGGAAGTTCTCCAAAGCTAATAAAAACAGTATCAGTGTAATTGAAATGATGGAAACTGAAATGATGACTGCATAGGTAGTCTGATGATGATATAATAAGTTCTGGACTGAAAAATGCAAAGACAGTTAAATGCTGCTCTTTCAGATTCTCTCTTAGTTTTAATAGCTATCACTATTAAAGATCTGGGATCTACCCAGGTTATTTGCCAAAACACAACTGCTTTTTTCAGGCTTTGAACATGAAAGTGATAGTACATATGCAAAACAGCAGATGGGGGTAGTAAGATATGAGAAAACACATTGTCATGGATGAGTTTACACATTTTTGTTGTTCCAGGGAAAAGCAGTGACAAGGAGTAATCTCCAGCTGATTTTTTTCTCAGTTGCTCAAATTGTGCAGATTTTATGGATGATTGTGCTTAAAAGTGAAAATGCAGCAATTAGGGAACAGTCTGCTTCTTGACATGGTGTTTGCTGTTGTGGTTAGGCAAGGAGCTTAGCAGTGCTGTTCAGGCATCTTGTTTTGTTAGGGTAGGGAGAGTCTTCTTCAGATGAAACCATGTGGATGCAGAAGAGGCAGAAAACTTCCAAAGTGTTCAGAAATCAAATTTTAAAGCTGCTTAGACATCAGTGTTTTTTTTTTTTTTTTGCTGTCAAAGTGTTGTGGTTTAAACTGGCAGGCAGCTAAGCACCACACAGCCATTCACTCACTCCATCCTGCCCACAGTAGGATCAGGGAGAGAATCAGAAAACAAAAATAAAAACTCATGGGTTGAGATAAAGATATTTTAATAGAGCAGAAAAGGAAGGGATAATAATAATAATATTAAATAATAATAATAAACAAAACAAGTGATACACGGTGCAATTTCTCACCATCTGCTGGCCAATTACCAGCCAGTCCCCAAGCAGCAGTCACCCCTACTCTGGCCAAATATCCCATAATTATTGATGATCATGACACCGCATGGTATAGGGCATTCCTTTGGCTAGTCTGGGTCAGCTCCTGGCTGTGTCCCCTTCCAGCTCCTTGTGAACCCCCAGGTACCTTGCTGGCAAGGCAGCACGAGGAGCTGAACAGTCCTTGGCTTAGTGTAAGCCCTGCTCTGCAACAACTAAAACATCTGTAATGTTACCAGCATTATTATCATCCTAAAGCCAAAACACAGCACCATACCAGCTACTAGGAAAAAAATTAACTCTGTCCCAGCCTAAACCAGGACAGAAAAAAAAAAGAAGATAGAACCCTCCTTATTTTAAAGAGCTGAGCTTCTAAGCCATGAACCTTCAGCTACAGGTACTATTACTCCTATGCCTGTTGTGGGTGCAGATACATCTACCCCAGCCTAAACCACCCAGATCAATTATCAATATCGTTTAATCTGTGGCAATGAAAAACATGACATGATCTATGTCTAATTGTTTGCTAAGATCACAGGTCAGTCCTGTGCACCTCTAGTAGAATGTAACCTTTCCCCAGGCTGAGTGGCTTAAAACTTTCTCAAATACAGCAACACCTTAATGGCACAAGCAGTGTGGAGCCTTAGTGTTAAACACAGCCCTACTTTGTGAGAGTGGATATATCATTTTCCTGGTGTGAGCTTTCTGTTTCTGCTCTTGATTTTTCTATTTAGGTTTTAGAGTCTTTGAGGCCAAGCCTCAAAGCCTTTAAAAAAAAAAAAAAAAAAAAAAAAAAAAAAAGGTCAAGCTGGCTTTCACTAGGGATGTTAGCAAAATTGAGCTTGCTTCCTCCTCCATTACCCAGCTGGTGTAAATCAATACAGTTCTGGTGCATTCAGTGGTACTTTATGCCAGTTACTCTAGTTACAAACAGTCCAATTTTTCCTGTAACCATCATGGATGAGAACAAAGAATATCAATGAAACAGCATTGCTTCCTGTATTTCTCCAGCGGAGAAGGTTTCTTTCCCAGCATCATCTCAGCAGTCTTTTTTTTTTTTTTTTTTTTTTTTTTTTTTTCATTTGCCAAATCCACTGTGAGCTATTGCAATGTGAGCTATTCAGAGAACAGTAGTGTAATCTTTTGTTACACTGGCCTTACTGCTGAGTTATCCCCTGCGAACAGAAGGGTAATCTAAACAGGTTCCAATGGCACTTGCTACTTGATAACTGCAGAGGCTTAAGTAACAATTTTAGACAAGAAGGAAAGAAAAGGCTCCCTGAATGCTAAATAACTCTGTGTGGTTTGCCACCCACCCACTCTGCTGAAACACAGTCCATTAACTCGGTATGGCTGATGTAATCTGAAAAGGGGCACCAGTTCATAAAGCAGTCTGCATCTGCCAATAATAACTTCACAGATGCTAGGAAAATAAAAATAAAAAGAAAAACTGACACTACACAATGTTATGCAGTACATCTAATTCACTCTGAAAACCATCTGATACCTACCAGTGACTTTAAGGAGCAGATGTCTTCTGAGGTGAAGAATTTTCAGCATGACACCATGCATGAAACCAATGAGCACGAAGGCTAATGTGCAGTATTTGTAAAAGTTTGATTTCCTCTCTTTGGCTTTGTGCAACATTTATGTGAGACCTAATAAGAGGAAAATAATGAACAAAGATGGATAAACAGTACCTCTGCCAGGATGCAAATATCCATATGTATGTTGGCATAAAGACTAATGTATTTATTCAATTGTGAAAGAGTGACAGCAGTATTTCCAGTATATTCAAAAAAAAAAAAAAAAAGAAAAAAAAAATCAAGCCCTAACCTATGCTCTCCGTAACTAACATTAATATTTCTACTGCACATAAGAAGACAAAGCATGACACATAATTGTGGAAAAGAGTGGGGAAAAGGAGATGTAAGAGGGAGGTAAGAGCTGCTTATCAGGAGACAGCCTTTTTTTATTTTTTTTTTATTTTTTATTATTTTTATTTTTAAAGACTTCAGCTGAGTTCCTTAGCCAAGTTCAAATGGCTAGCTTCAGAAATGCATATTGGGGAAAAAAAATGCATTTATGGGGCTTTCACTGATAATTTTTAGCTGGCTCCAAGCAATCAAGAAGAACCAAAGTGTTATTGATTTATTGGGGTGAGAGAAGGATGTTCCCCAGGATTTGGGATGAATGAATTCAATTAATTGTTCTGCATAGACTTTATAGAAGATTTGCAGGTGATCATGACTACAGTAGCTCATTAGAGATTTGATTCAAAGACAGAGAGGAGTAGCTGAAACTGCGAATCAGCTGAGCCAGTAATAAGACATAAGAAAGAATTGAACAGGTTGGAATGAATTGTACCACCTAAAAGTTTCCTGATATTTGCAGCTTTCTCTACACCATCACGTGTTGTGGGTATTATTTCATTTTTCTATCTCTTGTTTTATAGCTTTTCATTTTCTTCACCCTTATGAAGCAAGTTCAAGGAAGAAATAATAGGATTATCTCTGATGTGACAAGACAGTAAAATTCACAGAGCTGGCAGCCAGTGCCATTCTCACTTCACCAAAGGGATTTCTGACATTAGAAAGTAAGGCTGTGCTAGAAGAAAAACTGCTTAAATAACCCTATTTGGAAATAAACCCTCAGGAAGAGCTTTGTGAAAATGTTATTCTTCACAGGCTTTTTTGCAAATACTTTAACCAAGTAGCAGTTGAGATAGGAAGTGTAGAAATGGCAAAGCTAAGGTTCTAGCTGTATGATTTATTGCCCTGGATCTGAATATCTGCCTACACCACCTAGGCTGAATGAAGCTATGCTGAGGGAGTAGGATGGATGAGAGGGTTTCAGACCTTTTAAGCTGACCATTAAATCCTTCCTGTAACAGAACCAAACTTGGTCTTTTTACAAGTCATAGAGATAATTAGCTAAATCCTACTGAGTACAAGATGGTTCACACGGTGTCTTCAGGGTCAGTCTTAAATTATCCACCATGGATTGGCCTCAGGTTTGCTACACTGCATAAAAATCTATCACTGCCTTGTCTTCAATAGGATTTTGCAATGCTAATGATATCAGTGCAAAATAAAATTTTATTATCATTTTTAAAAGTGGAAACACAGCTAATGGAATTAGGAAAGTAGAATTTACATGACATGTTTTATTCATGTCTTTTTCCTAGCCCACGTATTGATCTCTTTTACAGTACACCAAAATTTTCTTCCTTTTAACTAAAACTAATTTAGAGCCTGTTTTTTCTTCATCTGTTCTCTTTTTATTTTTTTGCTTTGTTTTGTTTTTATTTTTTATTTTCCATAATACTGAATTTTTGTTTGGTTAAGGGGAATACTAGGGAGAAAGGGATTTTCTCCCTTTGTTTGGTTTTCTTTAGGGTTGTCAAGTACTTCTCAGTTTACTGTATGTTGAGTGATGCATAACTGACTCTGTGTGTGCTTTAACCTTGTGGCAAAAATGAGGCAAAAGTTGTATAGCTTAACGTTTAGTGAAGAATATTTGAAATAATACATTTTACCATGCAAGTGCATTGCTCCATCAAGATAAATGCATTCAGGTGACCATGGCCAGCCAACTCACAGTAACTACATGAATCAAGGCCAATAAGTAAGAGATCTCTCAAACAAATTAACTAAATTCATTATCTTTTCTGTCCTCATGATTGAGACAAATATTGTTACTATCACAAAATACTAAAATAATATTAAAATAATTATTTTTTTCTTTTAAAACTCTGTAGCGCTTTGTCACAAATGATCCTTTTTTGTTGCTCTACTTCTCATGCAAAGATGTTTATTATGAAAAATCATTCAGCATGGATAAAATTAGTCACTGAAAATGCCAAATTCAATTATTATAGCTAGTACCACAGTGGCTTTGACTATCAGAAAACCTCTTATTGTCACTTGAATCTAAGCTGACAAATAAAAAGAAGTGTTCAAAACATTAAACCATGTCATATGAACTGTAATTACATTTGACCTATTCTATGATTTTGTTTTGAAGTGTGGGTGGAAGAAAAAAAATCTTATTTCTTTGTGTAGGTAACATGCTTCACCTGTCAGGTGCTGTGCAATGTGAGATGGCATGCTAGAGAAATACAGCTTCAGAGGCACTCATCTGCTCTAGAAGGAAGTTATAGAGAGAAACAAGAAAACAAAGGTGATGAGCAATTAGAATATTTTTACTGCTATCTACTGATAAAAAAACTTACAAATAAAAGTAGTCACTTCTTCTGTGTGTAGAAGTGGCATCTTTAGAAAAAAGAATGTGTTATGAGAAAGAGGCCTCATTGAAGACAGCTGCTTAAAATGCCACCTTGACCAGTCACTTACCAAATTGCCTATTGTAAATTCATGCAATGTGTGTAAACTACGTGTTTATCACCTAGCCAATGGGTATAGGGAGTTAATTATGGGTATTTAACCCGGTTAAATGCCTTTTTACTGTCTGATATATCCCTTGGAACCATTTTCATCACTGAGGAGAGTGAGATTTAACTCATCTGTTGCACTAATCAGTGAGGTTTGATATCCCAACAGCTGTAGCAAAAACTCATTGAGACTGGGTCTAAATGCTAGTTTTGAGCTCTTCCCCTTAGGACAGAAGATGTGATGAGATTTGCAGTCTGTCAAATTCAGAATGATTTTGACCACAGAACAGTCATTCTTTTCAGTTTTGATGACTTGTGTAGACACCCCAGTGTTCCACATTGTTTTTGTTTGTTTGTTCTTTTTCAATGTTTAAAGTTTAAATAAGTCCTAAAACAATATATATAACTTTTTATCTAGTCTATAATAGTAATTTTAAGACATCTGAGATTTTTTTCTGGCACTGAGAATGATTGACATGACATAGCCCTTGATTATTCCAGTGACCTTATTCTCCCAGGAAACTAGCTTTATACCACAGGTGGTCAGTACAGATTAAAATAAAGTATTACTAGGAGGAAGTTGAGTTGTTCTTACACAATGGCTGCATACTGATTAATTACAGCCCTTTGGAAATTTTTTCTATCCCTTTGTAGTAAAGAAATAGTATATTGTCTGGATATATTATTGCAGCATCATAAGTGAATTAAAATACTGAAAGTCTATCCCTTGCCTCCCCCCGACCCTCCCCCCAAAATATTGCTAATAATTCACAAATGAATGTAAATCTGAATAGTGCTGGATTTACTTCTGTCTTTATGCAGAGGAAGGAAAGAATGGTATTTCTGTGAGCAAGTGTTCTCCAGGAAATTTTCCACATTCAGCTTTTACTTACCAGGAATGTTACACCTGTTGATGCATATGGGATGTAACCAGCTTCAACACAAATTATATTAACAATAAATTTCTGACTTAGCCATGGGGTAAGTCTGTTTTCCAATTATTTTAATTATAACTGGGATTTGTTTTTGTGGGTTTTAGTTTAGGTAAAAAATAATCAGTACTGGCAACTAACGGAAAATTTCCAAAAATTGATTAATATAAAAAAGGCAAAAGGTTGTAGGAGATTTCTGATGGAATTCAGATAGTTTTTTGTTATAGACAACTTTCTGGGGAAAATTCAAAGACAAGAAAAACTAAAACTTAAATATTGACAATTACAAAAAAAAAATATTTTTTGGGAAAAAAATACAGATTAACAAAATACAGATTAACAAAAGATACACATTCTCTGCCAAACTTCTGCTATGGAATTTTTTTATGAAAAGCAAATATTTGTAAAGTATATTACATTGTCAGTCATTCTGAACACAGCCTCAGACTCTGATCTGTTACATACACATAAGTGTATTCACACTAATTCACACTCAGCAGCAGTATTTTCAATGAAATTATTCAGGACTGATAGTGCTGTAACCTGATTTTATTTCTTTACCTTGTTTGGTAAAAGATATTTGCTTTGCTTTCTTTCAGCTGACTGCATATTGCCTCTCAGCCAGTGTTGACTCATCGCTTATATCTCCCAGTCTATTTTGAAGACAACTGTTATCAATGCAGTATCAGATGATCAAATATCTTCTGTCAGTTACCATGTTTTGAATTTGTTGCCTGTTTGGGGTAGTGAAAGGACAATGAAGGTATTAGAAACTTACTATCCCATGGGCTGTCAACAACAGATAACTGTGGGATAATACAGCAAAGGTAATTCCTATCCTTTCATGTAATCCATCACAGTAGAGCTTCCCTTTTCTATCCAATCCAGTATATTTTCTGCTCTTTCCTTTGGCATTCAGCCTGTTTTAACAAAGCTACAGGCAAATAAAATTTTGCTGCATGGTGCAAGAAATGTGCACTCTCTTGGACTAAATTCAAGCTGTTCTTGCCAGTTGAACTTCCCTTTATTATTGTGGGTATTTGCCACAGATGGGACTTCTCTGTAGCCATGTTCAGCTATGGATTTTCATCTCCTTTTTTTTTTTTTTTTTTTTTTTTTTTTTTTTTTTTT
>NC_048893.1:196188394-196242046 GCF_011077185.1 Oxyura jamaicensis | reverse complement strand
TTTTTTTTTTTTTTTTTTTTTTTTTTTTTCTTTTCTTTTTTTCCCCAGCCTCAACAGATGCTGCTTGCTCTTGGAGCACCGGTGCAAGCAAAAAGCCTAGTAATTTGTAACCAAATAAACTCATTCCAAGCCTCCCAGGGCCTCTTGGACAGCAGCTGAGATAAACTGCAAGTGGCACAAGCCAAGTCACTCTCTCATATTGCTTTAAGATGGAGCTTGGTGGAGTCTGCTGTTTGGCTGAATGTTTTCTGACATTTGGTATTCACATATGGGTGATGCTTGCCAGCCTCATCTTCCCAAAGAATGTGGCAAGTCTTTGTGTTTCCATCTTCACTGCACAAACTGATTGTTCTATGGCAGTTACCTAACTATCCAGCATCTTTCTGGATAGGATATTGCAAAGAAAAAAGACTCAGAGGATGAAATGGAACAAATTAATCTGGAAGGAAATATTGGTGTCTCACACAGTTTATAGCTCTTGACAGGATTTCAGTATGACACTGTCACGGAAATCCAGTGACCTTGTTAAGATCATTAAAGGATTTTTCTCCCACTCCTCTTTATTGCTCTCCCATCCACAGCCTCCTTCCTGGCAATGCTGTATTTAGCACTTTTGACTGGTCTACCTTCAGGTGGGCCTCCAGTGTTGTGTCCCTTTAGCTGCTTTCTGAATTCATAGTCTAAAGACTACATTTCTAGTAATATCTCAGAAAATATTTTTAATATGTTTCATTTCTGATTCTTATACTGAATTTTTGGTTTTTCTGTCCTTTTTTTTTTTTTTTTTTTTTTTTCTTTTTTTCCTTAGTCAATTTATCTGAGTATTCCATAAGCTACTTTTAGTCTTTTTACATAGACAAAAGAACATCCCTTTTTCTTATTTTACCTTGTTGGCATTTTATTTGTAACCTTGCATTGGCACCATAATTTGTGAACACTTTGTAGTGGTTTTTGTCCTCAGAAGTCAACTGTGTCCTTTCGGTTCTAAACTGAGATTCTTAGAAGTCCATGTCCTTTTTCCATCTTCCTCTCCATATTCAACAGTGATGTATCTAAACCGTTACATGTGATTCTAAAGTAAATCTTAACCTGACATTCAACTGACATCCTTGTTGCTTAAATACTTATTTTAAATATGTTCATAATTGAAGCTCTGGACCAACCTGAATAGTGGCTCAGCTTGAAGGTGCTTAATAGAAAAGATCCAAGTTCTGGGCATTGCTTTCTTTTGGACCAAGCTTCAGCCTGCCGTGTGTATAACACACCACATATATTTCTGACAAGTACTCAAGCATTCCTTACTAAACAGACACAACTCTGAAGTCTCCCTCCTTTTACTGATATATACATATACACACACATATATAACATATGTGATAAAACCCAGTCAACATTTGTCAGAGGAGATTTTAGCTTACTATTTTAGTTTACTAATCTTTGGGAAAGAGTTAAATGTGATAAATTATGAGAATGAAAGTTTCCAGCCTCCTGTTGCAAAAATCACATTGAACAATCATGTTGGCTTCTTTGTGTTAGCTAAAAAATATTGAATAAATTGTAAGACTTGGCTTACAAACAAATAAAAGCAGATGGTGGTTTTAAGCTGAACATCCCTGAAAGAAAAAGTAAATAAATCACAGAGGTCTTCATATATGTGAAAGCAACCTAGTTAATTCTTTTTCTATAACAAAAGGTTTATGCATTCTAGTGTGGTTTGGTCTTAAACTCCTACAAATGGAAAACAAGTTATTAAACAGCCCTGAGGAGACACAAAGACAGATTGCATTTCTTAAAATTCCAGCCTGATTCCCAAGGTCCATCCTTGCTGTGAGCAGAAGGAGGCTGGGAGACGGAAAGACGATACTACAGTAATACATGCATTAGTTCAGCTAAGCAGGAGCAAGGGGAGACATGAATTACTTTCTTATTCTTAAGGAACACTTTACTTATTGTTGCTTAATAACCTAACTAGATAGCTGAAATAAGGTGTGTGAGATTAGGAGTGGCATTTTAGAAAACAACACTCTACATTGACACTGATGTGTTGCTGTTATTATTAATAATATATTAATATTATTATCAATAATTATAATAATAATATATTATACTGTATAATAATAATAATAATTTTAGTAGGAACATAGCAGTGCTGTCTTCTGGTATCAGATGACATTTATGGACCAAACATTGAAAGAAAGATTATAATCCAGACAGAGAAATTAGACTCAAACCTTTTCAAGAAAGTGAGCTTTTATTTTTCCAACCTAAAGTGCTCAGCACAAAAAGTGCTCTGATATTTCTGAAGGCATAAGCTGGAATCTTACCCCTCTCCTCTTATGTAAACTAATTTGTGATTAAACCTTGGGATGGGATTTATAAGTTTATTAGTTTCTGAAGGTCAGAATGTATTGGTAGTAGAAATTCATAAAAAACACAGTTGAGAGAAGGGGATACAGATGGCAAAAACTATTATTATTATTATTATTATTTTCAAACAAAAATAATCCAAGCTGTGCTCCAGCATATACTCTTAAAATAAATAAATAAATGTTCTGCAATGTTGTACTTCAGTGAAGAAAGCTAGTACATGTTGTTTCCAAAATCTTTTTCTCCAAAGTGCAGTACTGTACTGTTTCTTTTGCTAAAACATTCTTCACCTAAAGCAGTGTGTTTCACTACACTGAAAGTACTCTGAGGTTTGGACTGTTAGGCAGTTCAAAGACACAATGTGAATTCACATTATTTTTAGCTGGAGATGGTTACTTCCACTTTCTTTCCATTGTGTCATGAAATTTTTCCCCTTAATTCTTCTACCACTTTCTTTCCATTGTGTCATGAAATTTTTCCCCTTAATTCTTCTACCACAAATAAAAAACATCATCAAGCTCCCTGGAAATGTATTTAGAAAATAATATGTATGATGTTTTTTATCTTAGGGCTGCAGTTTACATTCTGTTGCTTTACTGTATGCAGTGCAATTATTCCAGATACATGACAGTCTAAGTAAGACCAGATTGTGGAATGACATTGAGAGGATTTCTAAAGAGGAATTTCATTGTTGTTGTTTTTCCTTTAGCAGGGAATGTCCATCAAAATCCATTGGCTGGAAATAGAAGGAAGACAGGTTTGAGGTATTTCTAGTGGCAACAACAGCAGACCACTATAAACCAAAGTATTAAAGGATATAGAATTTTTTCTCTGATGTTCTGTTTGTAATTCAGGATAGGATGTGATACTGCAATTGTAGGAGTAATGTGGTTTCTTTCAACAACTGCAAAAATAATGTTTTGATGTAGGAATTCTGACTGAACAGCTTTCTGTGTGTGTCTAGATCAAATTATTTTACTGTTTCCTCCTGACATGACAATCCATGTATGCCTCATCAATGATATTGTGTTTATTTTGAAAAGGAAAAGGATCCAATTATATTAGAGCATTACATAACTATTATTTATGGATATAAAATTAATCCTTTAAAAGTACAGGGAGCAAGAATTTGGGTTTATGCACACCTGGTTCACAGAAAAATACATTGAAAACATAGCTGTAAGCATTTCAAAAGAAAAAAAAAAAAAAAAGAAAAAATCAAGATTTAAGTCATATCACAGGATTTTTTTAATACTGTTCAAAAAGTACCTGACTCTACATAAACACCAATTATAACATGATGTAGACAATCGAGAAACAGGCAAATGTGGTTTTCAATGCTAAAATAAATTACATTTGTACAGGTATAAAGCAAAACCAAAGCTGATAAAAATGTTAAATTTTATGAAAAATCATTTTCAGTTCACATCAAAATAATAACTTTACATTCTCTATTTTTAATAGTATAAGCAGCAACAAGATAAAAAAAGAACAAACGCTCACAGAATGTTTGAAACCAGTTGTTCATAAGTTATTAGCAAATTAAAAAATAATAATAATAATTACAAGCACTTGTAGCCCACACAAATCTTTTAGAATTGGCACCATCTCTCTAAAACATCTATATTCTATATAGATTTCTAAGTACAAATACCACCAGCAGCTGCCATATAATCCTATTAGTACATGTAATATACATAGTATATTTGTTCCCATTTGGCAGATCAGAGTGACTTAATGATTATTGTTTGGTTGTACTGTCATTACTCAGATAAGACAAAACCAGCCGCATACACCAATTCATCATCCAGATGAATTTTTACTTACCTTTATGCTTCACTGGTCTGTATCTTTTTCCCTGTTCACAGTATAAAATTGTAAGTGGCAATTGCAGAGATTTGAACAGAGGTTATAATAAAAAGCTATGGCAAAATAAGTGAATTCAGATAATTCAGCTGAAGTATTTAATATGTGCAGTGCACACTGAAATGGGTAGCAGAGGAATGATTTTGTTGCTCATGGATAGTATTAACTTCCTTTCATGAGATTCATGAAACGGCAGAAAATCTGTGACCTGTTTTTTATTTTGGCGTTTATTATCTCACATCCCATAACAGATTTAGTCAAAGTATTATTTTCCCACTGGGATACCTGTTAGGGTAGCAATGCTTAAGAATAGTGGGAAGGTACTGTTCACCAAGCCTAGTAAGTTGGTTTGAGAATGAGCCTAGTAAAATACATCTGCTGCTTGGTTCAAAAGACAGTGGGAAGAACAAACTATATTTATTGTTCTCTACTCCAGCAAATAGCCAAGATCTAGACTTGGCTCATGACTATCAAACATAGATTTTCTTTACATGGATATAAATCTGGAGTGATTCCATTGACCTCAAAAGTTTAAGGGCCAGTGCCAGCAAAGGACTTCAGCACTTAGTTATGCAATGTAATACCTGACTTTTTATTGTATCTGGTTCTAGTGTGGAGGCCAGAACCCTTTGTTAAGTCTAAGCTTACTGTGAAATTCATAAGAAGAACTTGGTGGCCAAGAAAACAATGCAACAAGGAAGGAGATGTTTGAGATGAATCTACACAAGCCAGTATTGAAATGCAATGCAATGTACAGAAAACACCCATTTCTGCAGATGGG
Organism: Oxyura jamaicensis; assembly: GCF_011077185.1. Taxonomy (NCBI): domain Eukaryota; kingdom Metazoa; phylum Chordata; class Aves; order Anseriformes; family Anatidae; genus Oxyura; species Oxyura jamaicensis. Next base: position 196,237,032 of record NC_048893.1, on the reverse strand, counting down.
TATAGTTTTTGTTCAGATATGGGTTGCTTTTGTAAAAGGTGGCTGGAGGAAAACCAAATGAGCTCTTTTATTATTTTTTTTTTCCTCTTTCTTTCTTCTTTTTCTTTTCTGAAGTTTTAGAGAAGAAACAGGAACCCCAAATTTAATTCCTTCACCCATCAAAGAAGACTCAGACTCTCTCTTTGCATGGAGAGGGCTCAGAACTCCAGGTGGAAGACAAGATGGTTGCAGACAGAGAGGTAAGGAAGGGCATATCCTCCCTTCCTGTCACTAAAGCACTTTGCAGGGAAGATTTAAGGAATTTTTGAGCCAATATATATAGCTCAGAAAAAAATGTTGGCTCCACTTCTTTTGAGATAAAATACTCATCCAGTCCCTGCTTCCAAGATTTTAAAATTATTTTATATTAAATGGTCATACCATCCCTAACTATACCAACATGCAGAGTAACTCTTCATTTTCTACTCTGGAACTCTTGGATGTGTTCCTCTAATGTGAAGTTACCTCAGTGAGATGAACAGAGAGTGCCCTGACACAGAGTCATTAGAGCACTTTCCTACCAGGAGTAGACTTCAAACATCTCTGACAATGGCAGGGTCTCAATTTTTGTCTCTCACCTTCTGCCTGAGTGCTCTAATCTCAAGACTATTATAAAAACAGCAGCATAACCACATTCACAACCTTAAAACAAAGGAAGATTTCTTCTCTATAGGGAGTATAATCCTGTTGACATAAGTTCTGTAAGCTCTGTATAATTACTCACGGGATATACAGGGATTTAAACTTAAGTACCACTATTTTCTAGATCCCTAATGGATCTTCCATTGAGTTAGATGCAAAGATCTTTAGATGTGTAAAGATGAGGGCAGTTCTGACAATATACAGAGATACAATACTATATGCCTGAGTGAGGTGGCAGCTGATCAGGGGTTTTAAAATTGAGTCTTGAAGGTAAGTGTTAGATTTCACTGAAATCCTAACTTTAGGCAACAAAGTGCTGTTTTAGGTCAACCCAGTAATTGGACCCAATATTTTCAGTATGCTGTCTGTCCCTTTCATGTTTCTTTCCTCTCAACTCATAAATGATTTATTAAGCAAAACAGCAAAGCTGCTCTCTTTCCTCTGCAGAATTTACACCCACAGTTTTGCTGTTTTTTTTTCTGGTTTTGTTCTCTCTAAAGAAAACATTCCCAAGTGAACTCTACTACCATCCAGAGTTTTAATCATGGATTGTCCCTCCCATTTAGTCTTTTTGGAGATCTCATTCTCCCAGCTTTGATCACAAAACTTTCCTTTTGCAAATCCAACAACTGAATAAACTTCCAAGAAAGCTATTTTTAAAAAAAAATAAAAATAAAAAATAAAATTACCAGTTAATTTTTAATTAACATTTAACTTTTAATTCATTTTTGCATCTGGAAATCAAAGGAAAAAGCATCACTTTGTGACCAATCAGACTTCCATGATGCATCAGCAAGTGCTTTGTGGACTATGATCTAAGAATCTCTGGTCTAAGGTACGTGTATGAGTATAGGCATCAAAAGTTCAGATAGAAGTACAAGAAAGGACATCTCCAAAGTTATGCAATTATTCTTCAGAGCCAATTGAAAATTATAGATCTTCTTTAGTATTGCTAATATTTCTTCCCAACTGTCCTGCCAGACTTTCACATATATTTCAGAATCATAGCTTCCAAAGATAGTTACACTTTCGGTCTTCAGGGTTGGCCTCAAGCACAAAAGAAACAAATGATTTTCTGAGGTTCCTGTGGTCAAGAATGACAATAGTTCCAACTCCTTTAATTCCCTTTCTGGCAGCAGCACTAAAATGGAAGGCAATTTCAAGCCATTCACCTGGTACTTGCACATTCTTTCATTCTTTAGTTAGACTGGAAAGTGTTTGTGATTGTAACCTTTAATACTTTAATGGATGAAAAATCTTGCTTTTTTTTTTTTTTTTTTTAATTAATTAATGTCCTTAAACAAGAGTAGCATACAAACAGCATAATGAAATCATAATATCTGTCACTCATAATTTTCTTCTTTCCTGTATCAAACCCACTGGTTTCTTTCATAGGACTTCTCAGTCTTGCAAATCTCCTACTGGGCACATTACTGCTATGTTCAATACATGATTGTGATCTTCTTCCTCACAAATTTTTCCTTCTTTTGGCAAAATCCAAACACTTTTAAAGTAATCACATTCCAGTGTGTACAATTAAAATGCATTCTGACTTCTTCATAAAAAAGAAGCTAATGCTGACCTAACATTGAGTATAGACTGATAACAGAGGTACTATTACAGCAGGGTCCATCCTGGGTTCCTTGTGCAATTAAAATTTCTGCTCTGGCTGATAGATATACAAAAGATACAGAACTCCTCCCAGAAATGAGAGTAAGCAAGTGTTTGAAATTTTGTAGTGTAACACTAGGGTTCTAGCCTCTGAAAATATGTACTCAGACATTAGATTAAGTGTTTTGTATGTGTGTATGTATAAATATATGCACACATACATGCATAAATATATCTTCTTGGCATTACAGACAAAAGTTGTCAAGAATCTCTGAGCAATAGCTATGTGCAGGATTGTGCAGAACTGCAATTTGGTAGCATAAGAGGTATATTTATGCTGTGTCATGGTTTGACAGCTTCTATTTCTCACTCCTTTTTACTAATTTTATTATTTTTTTTTTAATTTTTATTTTTTAAATCTCTCTGTATAATCCTTATTTCCACTGTTCATTATTTCACAGTGCAGTGAAGCCCACTTATTTCCATTTAGCAGGGTAAGTGTCTACCAACTAAAGAGAATTCAGAAATGAGTACCTATAAGATTAGGGAATGTTCAGGCTGAAGAAGGATGTAGTAAGGACATTAGTGAACAGCTTGAAGTATAAGAGAATGCGTACAATTAGAATCCCTTTGAAATTCACATTAATTATCTCATCATGGTCCACATGTATCAAAAAAAAATATAGCACTGATTGGAAACATACATTATCATATGAATCTGCCATGAACAACATTTAAGTGGTCTATACTCCCTGTATGAGAATGTTTGTGACATAGTCTGATTGGGCATGTCCTTTCCTTAAATGTGGGTTGTAACCTATGAAAGAAGATGCTTTCTCCTAAAGATGTGGGCAGCTAGCAAATGGTGAGACATGCTAGTACTCTGAACCAGGAGGGTAAAAGCAAGCTCTGGTCTGGAAACTATACAGCTGCACAGAACTGATTCTGTGCTAATCACTTGTGCAAGGAAATGAGAATAAGGTAAGGAACAAGGACCTACAATCATAACTTGTATCTGCCTGACTTCCAAATAGAGCTGGGTTGTGACCTGCTGGTTTATGCTATAGGCAAAGCTAGAAGATGACTGTACCTGACAAAATAAACATGCTCATACACTAGATAGTGGACAACACTGCCTTGTGCAGGATGTACAGAATCCTTAGGGTATTAGGGTAATCTTTGAGATGTTAGCTTGGATTCCTTCATCTAGTCCTTTTTTTTAAAAAATGTTGTTGAGAAGCAAATAGGAGTGCAATACATAATGGTGAAACTAACTTCAAAAGGAACAGAAAATGTTTGTCGCTACAGTATGTGAATGTGCTTTCATATTTTTTATCTTTTTTTTTTGTATCAAATATTTCAAATATTTGTGTTTTTTTTTTTTTTTTTTGGACTTGGGGAGAGAAAATGTGTATGAATTTTGATTAATATTTTTGAAGAGATAAGCTCTAAATATTTTGAAAAGAAACAAAGAAGCCTTATTTCAAGACTTCCTTCCATGAAGCTGTCTTCTGTATAAGGCTGTATCAACTCAACTATGAACTGAACTACATTATTCACCACTTCATACTATCCTTAGTTAAAATAAAACAAACCCATAAAAGTTTGGCACCTGAGAACAGTTGTGTCATGAAGTAGTGTCATGAAGCCAATATAGTGTGCGTTAAGGGCCTGACTTACCAGTTCTACTTATCAACACATAACAAAATTTTTTTAGCTTCTATTCAAAATTTAAATCCCTTCCTTATCAAAAAAGTGCCACGACAGTATGAAGTGCACTAAACTGTACTACCTTCATATAGGAAAAAACAGGACTCTGTTCATTCATATCTCATTAGGTCTTCTCTGCTTTAACCTTTACTCTGTATTGCTTTGAAAGTCTTTATTTTTAATTTATTTATTTATTTATTTATTTTTGTCACAGTTCATAGCTGCAAGGCATCAGCAGCTAAATAAAGTTAAAATTGTTGCTTATTAAAGAGTAGCTAAACCAGCTCTAAGCAGATTTTGACACAGGCTTCTTCTCTGCATATAAATTATGATTATGACAACATTTCCACTGGCAGTTAACATTCATCATAATCCATATTGGTCTCTTAGAATTCTGTCATTCAAAAAGATGGAGAAAATCCTTAGAGTGTTTACCTGTTCCTTACAAGCAAAGACTATGGGAGCCCGGATAAGTGTTTTAACTGGCAATGTTAGCACAAGAACGTCCATAAAAATGTATTAATTTCAGTAGGGAGTGCAGCTATAATATAGCTTGGTAATGCTGCTAGAAAGAGAATATTCACTGCAACAACTTGCCCTGATAAGGGAATTACAAAACAGTACTCCAGAAAATATTTTTTGCTACTTCGTTATTAGTTGGCAACATGGTGAAATAGTCAGGAAATCTTCCTTGGGTTCTGTTGCTGTGAAGGTGAATCCAATGTTAACATTTTTTTTTATTATTATTATTTTTTTTTCAATACTGATAGAAGAGAATTTCATAAACAAAAGGTGTAGATGAGAAGTCACTTGTAAAGCCCTCCATATTGCAGTCACTCACTGCAAAGCCTCAGCTTAGTGTTATCCACGTATAACGTATCACAGACACAATATGCTTCAGCAAAATGTTTGGTAGTTATTGAACATACATTACTGCTTTTTGAGATCTTCATAGAAAAAAAAAAAAAAAAAAAAAGAAAGAAAAGAAAGTAAGCTTGACAGGTTGGTCCCAGATTTGAGTCTTTGAGTCTGTTAGAAAATGTACATTCAATGTTTGGTCTTCTATTCTTGATAAAAGATCAAGGTTCACTTCTGGGTAAGGAATCAGAGTAAACAAACAAACCATTGTACAGATGTTTACAATCTAATTTCCCCCCTCCCCCATATATATTGTACACACGGTTCATTGTAATACTAAAGCAAAGCACTTGGTATGTAACTTATTTAACAGACTCCTTATAAGCCCTCAAAAATAGATTCAGTGTTTCTGAAAAGCCCATGTTTTTTTAAGGCCACGATAATCTGCCAAGAGTAATTTTGTCTTTAAAACAGCATCATTAATCTGATGTTTCCACTTATCAAGTAACTCCACTTCTTCCTCTCTGTTTCTCAGAAGATGACCCAATGCCTCTCACTCTGAGTAAACACTGGAGATCTTGAAGGCTCGGCTTGTTCCCTCACTACTTGCTTGTAGTTGTTGAGATCCAACGTTTTCTTGAACTACATTCACAGCGAAGAAGAACTTTGAGTATAATCTCTGATGAGGAGGGTGTCATACTTTGGGGAGGATGGGATACAGAGAGCTGATTCAGAAACCGGAGAGCTGGGAGATGCACTTCCAGAATCAATGGAGTCTCTAAAAGGAGAAGGAGGAGTTAAAGCTACCAACTCCTCAAGGTCTTGCTTTGCTGATGGGGTCTCTGAGGTGCCTTCTTTGACGCTGCCATTTGAAGGTTTCCTGGCTGACTGTGAAGCGCCATTGACTTCAATGGAAGGAAGCGGCTGAATCTCTGCAAACGTGGTCATTGTCGTAGGAAGCTGGATTTCCCGTGGAATCAGGTATGAAGAGCAGAGAGGAGTGGCCACCATTGTCCCTGGAGTGGCTGTTGAAAGCATCATAGAATTCAGCTCACTGATATTGGCTGTGAAACGAGTAACCACGCTACTGATCTGCTCCATGAGGGAGCCTTGAGAGGAGCTGCTTCGTTGAGGAGGCTCTGACTGGAAAGTAGGGACATCATCTTCTGTTTGGCTAACAGAGGCAGTTCTGTGGCTCACGGTGCTGACAGGTGAGGGAGTCTGTGGTCTGTACTGAGCTGGGTATTGCTCTTCTGCTTCTGAAACATCGTAAAGCGTTTTGGCACTGGACTCAGGAAATGTAGCACTGCTACTGTGTCGGCTACTATCTGTGCTTTTTGAGAAAGGCTTGATCACTGCAGTTTGATTGGGGTTCTCTTTTTTGTTGATGTGGATTGATAGCCTCTGCCAAAGGTGTGCTCCTCTGCTGCTTTTCTCATTCTGGGCCCAGGAAACTGATTTCCCATTAGAGCTGTAAACAGAAATGAGATCAGATGGTAACTTGCATCAAAGTTAAAAGTATAATCAATGTACCTATACTATGGATATATGTTATCCCAGAGTTCACATTTATTATAAAGCTGATTTTAATTTCATCTCTCCATATCTATATCTATAAAATATCTATCTAAATCTAGATCTATATTTATATCTACCTACATCTACATCTATATGTACATCTATATCTATCTGTATCTATATCTAATCTATACCTATATCAGGTACACCATCTATATCTGTATAATCTATCTAGATCTATATCTATCTATATTTATATTTAATCTATCTATATCATCTATATCTATCTAGATCTATATCTATGTCTACCTATTGCAATATATTTATATCTATAATTTATACCTACATGTTGTGGAAATAATTACAGAGTAGGCCAGCTTATTGCATAGGCCTCTTGTGCATCAAACTACTCTGTGCTAGTTTACAGCCACTGCTGACCCCTCTGATGCTGGCCCTGGGGCATGGTCGGTGCCTGTCCTGGTGGAAGGAAGAGCTTGGTGGTTTTCCTTGGTGTCATGAAGGGGGGCTGTGGGACTGAGGGATGCATGGAAGAGTGAGGAAAAGGTAAATGCTTGAAGGAAATAGGTGGGAGACTTGGACTGGCTTGGCTACAGGGAACAGTTACGTACACTACGTACACTAGCCAGGGAGCATTCAGTGGTAAGGAGCTCAGTGTAGGGTGCTGACCATGGCTTGTGGTATGGGGCGAGGATTATAGACTGGGATATGGAGAAGTGTAGTCTGTTACGACTGGCAGCAAATCTGTTTATAAAATTAGAATTACTAGACTGATACTCAGAAAATGGCTATACTAGTTGTGTGTGGAGAAATGTTTCTGGTGGCTGACCTCTTCTTGGTAAAAATACTTGGTAGGTTAGCCACCTGGTGGCTAACCACTTGGTAGGTTAGCTTTGAAGAAGCTAATTTTTTAATTTCAGGTCAGCTCAGAGAATGTCTTTCAAGAAGGAAAGACATGATGGACTATCAAGGTATACACGTAGTTTCTCATGGTAGCCTGAATTTGGAGACAACAATAAACATTTTACTCTACACTCCTCCAAAATGAGTCCTCTTAGGGTCACTTCTCTTCAGATCCATCATGACGTCTTTTTCATCAAAGTTGCTTATTTTTCTGCTCTTCCTGCTTAAGGCAACATCTCATGGTGCAAAGCCAGCTATGATGCTTATAAAAACACATTATTCAATAATTCCTTTCCTTTTACTTTATCCTTAGACTGAAGAGCTATTGCTTATGCACACATTAACCTATAGATTTTTGGATTAAGAAAGACCATTAGCAATATCTCTTAGCTGAAACAGACAATGACTCTGAAATGATGTCAATAGGGAAAACATAGTCTCCACATACAGATAAATGTGATTTATATATATGATGCAACAGAACTTTAAACATTTCACTTTGGTTTCTAGAACATTTGCTACAGCCATTTAGGATTTTTGGAAATATGAGCAAATTGAAGACCCTGTTGAAGTGTCACAAATTTGTTGTTCATTTATTTGCTTTTTTAGCCTGAAATAGATATACTCAGACATGATAGCCTGCAGTGAAACAGTTTGCAAGACACACAGTTTACTAAACACAAATGACTTTATACCAGCTTTCATGTGGAGGCACTATCAGTATAATAACTCTTCCAGGCATCTAAAAAAAAGGTTGTGTGCTGACAATAAACAAAATCTTCTTGTAGGTTCACATCCACAATTACATTATATGGAATTACTATGGGTCATGTAACACAACGTACGCCAACAGCTTTCCCCTTCAAAAGCAGCATGACAAAGTCCAGCAGACAAACACAATGTAAACCAGGGGATATTTTAAGACAGGCTAGACTGGGAGATAATCTGTATGAGTATATAAGAGCTCACCCTTCTATTGCAGTCCTCACTAGGCTGTTCTCTGGAACTTGTAAACAACTATTACGCACCTACCTCCAAAATGCCAGATAGAACATCTGATGGCTTGCAGCTACTCTTATGATACACCCTTTTCTGTACCTAAATCAGAGCAAGCGGGACAAGCAAAATCTAACCTGTAGCACTAATCACTTCAACTCTTTGCATCTCTGTGGATGTGATTCTGAGCTGAACAGGAGCTTGTGCTAATGTCTTTCAGAGAGAAACCATTGCCTCTGAGGATTGTGTGATTCTCTTGTTAGCACAGATACCCAGCAGGTGCACAGAACCATTTGAGAGCCCTGGCTCCTTGGTCATGCTGAGTCCTGAGCTCAGTGATAGTTCAGTGCCAGCAGCAGGACCCAAATTTAGATACTCTGGGAGGCAAAATCTTGCCACTATTTCTGTTATGATGATGATGATGGGACTTCCCCCCAACTCATGCTGAATTTGAGCTTGACCAGGAGACTGTGTCACCCAGCACTCTTAATCTTGATCTAACAGTATGAGAGAGCCTAGTTTCAGTCCTGGGTGTCCTACCTGAGATCTCTTAATTCCTGATGAGCGCAGAGCTCAGAGGAATTTGTGACAGATCTGCCTGCCACAGGGACAATATAGATTCTATTAACATGGAGAATTTGCCAATACAGATAGAAATACTTGACCAAAGAAGGCTGTACTTTGTCTGTACACCACTTACCACAAGCACAGTACTCTAGCACACCTCCATGGTTGACACCTGCTCGGTAAGGAAGTTCAAATCCTATGGATATAAGCATGTAACTAAACAATGAAAGCACATAGACATTTTCAGCTGAATGAAGATCAGATTGTAAGAGGCTGTGAAGGTACCATATTATTCCCTCCCTGGTCAGGAGACATTTATTAAGGAGGACATGTGATATGAGGCTGAGGAGCCTGAGGAAAGAAAAAGGATGAAATCTGAGGATGCATCCAGCTAGCAGTTAAATATTCAGTGGTACAGCTGTTACCAGCCCCCTAAATTCCAGTTTGATTTTGGGTCAGTCTTGACTGATACACTCACTTACAGGCTTTGTGCTGTGCCCAAATATACATATGCCATATGTGTGGCCCTAATGGAGATCCTGGGGCCGTAAAGGAGACTCAGAGGCTGTTTGATATAAATGTCATTATTATTTATTTATTTTTTTCGGTTAAATGCCCTGTGGTTAAAATTCCAGTAGTTTGCCCAGCAATAATTGGAAGTATAAATGTATCCTCCCATTTATCATGTTGCACCTACTTACTACAAAATTAACACCTGACTGAGATGTGCAGTCACTTATCATCTGTATGAAAGCCACACATTTGTTTTCAGGAGGTATGAGGCTGGGCTAGGGTTAAATTTTAGGGGTGGAATTTTAAGATCTTGCTCTGTATACTGTTACTCTGTCAATTTAACTGAAAACCACCACAATGCACACAACTTAGAAAAATAAAGATACAGCAAAAACATAGATTACACTGTATCCTAGTGTAATATCACAGCCAATTGTTTACATTTATTATGACCATCTGTTCCATATCCCTTTGAGTGACTGGAAATTTTAGGTCAGTTAATTGTTTAGAGTTTTCTTGCAAACAGATTTTGTCTCTCTCAGTTGAGAACAACAGAATTACAATTTTGTGCTCCTTAATAATTCTACTAAGACCATCTGAACACAGGCTATGTTTCTTTACTCTGCTCTGCCCTTTCCACTGGCACAATCCGCTGACTGGAGCAGAGCAAAGTACAGGTCATGTCTGGAGATGAGTAAACTCCAATTAGTGACATAATTTCCAAACCAAAATGTTAGCAAGATATTTATATACATATACTAAAGTCTTTTGCATGGCACATTTCTTTCATTGCTTTCACTGTAGGTTAATTAGGCTCAGTTTTATGTACAATAAGGATTTCCTCAGAACCAGTCACACTAATTATTTTTTCTGTCTCTTTACTAAAAGCTGCTTTGACTTTGATAACTAGTTTTCTTCCCAGTCTTCTAGACATAACATAATATGTACAAGAAATGAAAGTGATATAAATGAGAGAGCTTTTGAAGTCTCTGATATTTCAAATATTGTTGTTATAGCTGTCCACTTCCTAACAGAATAACAATTAGTACTGTTTCTTATTTATATATTCCCTTACTTAAACTTTTTATAGTCATATAAGTTTGTCTTTAAGACTTTGCTCTGTATTCATAAGGTGTATTAACTGCTTTTCATCTGCTTAGGTGGTAGGAGAAAAAAATCCCTTTCATTACATATCTTTTTTACTTTTTTTTTTTTTTTTTTTTTTTTTTCTTTTTAAAACACAAAAAAAAAAATTTTTCCCGGGTTTTGTTTTATATAGGATTTTTTTTTCTATTTTTTTTTTCTCTGTTATGATTCTCTATGAAACAGTGCATAGCTCTGCCACCAGGGTTTCTTTAGCTAGCTGCCATTAAAACAACTGTGATTCGTTTAGTCCTTCAAAATACAGAAGAAATGGAAGTCAGGAAGTGGAACTGACAGTCACAGCAGCTGAAACCCCTTGTATTTAGCAAGTGTGCCATTCTCATTAATCTCCTAAAGATTCTAAAATTAATTCTGATGAAATGTGCCTAGTTACTAGCATTGGGACAGTTAGTGAAACCATGTTTAACTCAAAATAAGTCACTTATACTCTTGTTAATAAGTTTAAATGAAATAGTAAAATAAGTTTAAAATTACAGAATTTAATATTTTATGAGAAAGCTTAGAATGCATAGCTACATATTTAGTATTTATATTTAGAAGGGAGAACTGGTAGCAATGGATATGATTCTATGACTTTATGATTCTGTGATTCTATGACGTGGAGAAGGTGGAGGTACTCAATGAGTTCCTTGCCTCAGTCTTCACTGCCAGTCAGGCTTCCCATTTCTCTCCTTTCCCTGAACCTCTAGGCGAAGGCTGGGGAAGCAAAGTCCCTCCCACTGTAAGCAAAGAGCAGGTTCAAGACCACCTGATGAAGGTGAACAAGTACAAGTCTATGGGGCCTTATGCCATGCAACCCAGGGACCTGAGGGAACTGGATGAAGAAGTTGCCAAACCTCTCTTCATCATATTTGAAAAGTCCTGGGAGTCAGGTGAAGTCCCCAGTGATTGGAAAAGGGAAACATTGCTCCCATTTTATAAGGGGTAGAAAGGAGGACCTGGGGAACAACAGACTAGTAATCCTCACCTCTGTGCCTGGGAAGATCAGGGAATAGATCCTCCTGGAAGCAGTGTCAAGGCACCTGCAGGACAAGAAGGTGATCCAGCAGCCAACACGACTTCACCAAGGGAAAATCATGCCTGACCAATCTAGTGGCCCTCTACAATAGAGTGACTTCATCAATCAACAAGGGAAGATTGACTGATATCATCTACCTGGATTTCTGTAAGGTTTTTGACATGGCCCCACATGACTTCCTGATCTCCAAATTGGAGAGAGAGAGATTTGAAAGGTGAACCATTCAGTGGATAAAGAGTTGGCTTGAAGGTTGCACCCAGAGAATGGTGGTCAATGTCTCTATGTCCAAGTGGAGGCTGGTGATGAGTGGTGTCCCTCAGGAGGCAGTCTTGGGACTGGTACTGTACCTCTATCAATGACATAGTGGGATCAAGTTCACCTTCATCAAGTTTGCAGATGACACCAAGCAGACTGGTGTGGCTGATACAACAGAAGGAAGGGATACCATCCAAAGGGACCTGGACAAGCTTGAGAAGTGGGCCCATGTAAACCTAATGAGGTTCAACATGTCAAAGTAAAAGGTGCTGCATCTGGGTTGGGGCAATCCCAGCTGTGAGCACAGTCTAGAGACTGTGCTCATTGAGAGCAGGACTTGGGGGTTCTGGTAGATGAAAAGCTTGACATGAACCAGTAGTGTGTGCTTGCAGCCCAGAAGGCCAACAGCATACTGGGCTGTATCAAAAGCAGTGTGGCCAGCAGGGAGAGTTAGGGGATTGTCCCCCTCTACTCTACCCTTGTGAGGTCCTACTTGGAGTGCTGCATTCAGGTCTGGGGCCACCAGCACCAGAAGGATGTGGATCTGTTAGAGCAGGTCCAGAGGAGAACCACGAAGCTAATCAGAGGGCTAGAGCCCTCTCCTATGAAGAAAGGCTGAGAGAGCTCGGGCTGTTCAGCTTGAAGAAAAGAAGGCTCTGGGGTGACCTCACTGCACCTTTTCAATATTTAAAGGAGGCTTATAAAAAGATGGGGAGCAAACCTTTTCTTGGGCAGACAATGACAGAACAAGGGAGAATGCTTTTAAATGAAAAGAGTGGAAATTTAGATTAGAGGTTATGAGGAAATTCTTCACGTGGAGGGTGGTGAGGCACTGGCACATGTTGCCCAGAGGAGCTGTGGATGCCCCGTCCCTGGAATTGTTCAAGGCCAGGCTGGATGGGGCTTTGAGCAACCTGGTCTTGTGGGAGGTATAATTATTCTGCCTTAAAAGGATTTGTATGATATCTGTATATTTAATTAAAACCTTCTGATGAGGAGATCTGTATGTGTGCCTGCAACATGTGCAAGTATGGGCGCATGAGTGTGTTGTTTCTCTAGTCTTGTCAGTTGAGTCCACTCAGATCAACAAACATTTTGCTGGTAGTGACCCATGTTCTTCATCCCTCAGAGCATGCAAATGCCTCGTAACATGACAACAACAGTGAAATGAACTAAGTAGTTTAAGAGGAGTGCTCCTCCAACCTTATACAAAGAATTGTGTAGTTTCTCTTGTGACTGCATGACAACCTGGATAACTGGCTGAAAGGATGCAGAACTGGAAGGTGGTTAAACTAGCTCTGTTCTACCACTGTAATGTGGTAGCTTGTTGCCCTTTCTCTTATTTTAAATAGCTGTTTGTTCTGTGGAGATAAATAACAATGAAACACAAAAAAGAATTATAGAGGGGAAAAAAAATCATTTTGTCCTGTACTAAGTACCAGAATTAAATGTCTTTTGCAATCACGTTGTGAACAAACAAAAAAGTGTTTTTCTGTTTACAAGGACAAGGATATTTACTAGTATTACTCCTTGAACTGTAATCAGTCATTACATCCTTTCCTCATGGAAGTCACAGCTGATATTTACAAGAATAACTATAATCTATGAGGATGAAAGAAACTAAAAAGTAAGGGATAGCAGGCAGACAGAACCTTTGCAATTGACCTCCCAGGACAGCCACCAGTGACAGCAATGCTAGCATCTCTTTCAGCAGCATGCCTGGTTAGAATGGGAAACGAAGTGTCTTGTGTCTGAATGAAACACTTCTATTGTCATGACCTAAAATGCAAAAATGATTTCAATGCCAGATATAACTTTTTCTCTCTCTTACTGAGAATTCATCTCAATTGTTAATCAAGGCAGCTAGTGATGGATTTTACTTCTTATCTAAAAAATGTCACTTCAAGCATCTCTGAGCACATCTGTGCTACACTGGAGCATCCTAACAACCAGATAGGGAGAGAAGAATGCCACTTGAACTGTCAATTCTGCTTCCTGATGCACACAGCTTTAAGACATTTTCCACATTGCTTAGCTGACATGTTTAGCTGACATGCTTAGCTGACATTAGTTTCAATGGACTTTATGATAATTTGTTAAAGGTATGAAACTGAAATGGGAAAAAATAGTAAACATCAGCTTAGCACTGACTGAAATTAGAAGCACAAGCAGTACACAAGAAAAGCAAATTAAAAATATATATATAAAGGAAGAAAAATAAATAAATAAATAAAAGGATTTAACACTTCTAGTTTTATAGCCAGAAAAAAGGAAACAAGGATTGACTGGAATTCCATCCTCTGCAAAGCACAAACGATTGGAGGAACTTCTAGTGTTCTGATAAATAACTGGTAAATAACTACAGGAACATTTATGTATATTGGCAAAATGATTACTACACTGTATTAAGCAGTTTCTTATTTGTGGCATTTAATCAAACCAAAAATGCAAATACGACAACGTGTTGATGTTTGCTTTGTGAAAGCCTCATAAAACACCCCGTTCCATAATTGATTTTATCTGATATATGTGAATAGTGCTTACTGGTGTTATAGATGTAGTAACTCTGTTAATCATAAATTGCCTTTCAAAGCATACCCATTTACAAAGTTACGTCACTTTTCATCTTGAGGAAAAAAAAAAAAAAAAAAAAAAAAAAAAGAGCTATATGTCAGACATATTCAGGGATCATTAAGCCCCAATGTGAAAAATATCCACATTTGGTTTGGAACACAAAAATGATATTTCATGAGAGATTTGAGAACATGAGCTGAACAATCCTGTCCAGATAAAACTGCACAGATTTTTTTAGGCTAACTGGGACTTGGTCAGTGTCACGGGACCTCTTCATTGCCATTACAATACAAGCGAGAAAAGATGATGGGATCTTTTCATTTTCCATATGTGGTCAGATGCCTGTATCTGTCTTTTTCCATGTGCACTTCATCACAGTGATGTTCAGCACTGGTCTGGTACTTACTGAGACAGAAGATCTGCACCTGCTTTCCTTCCTAGGCTACTCGGTAGCAACTTTACTGAGCTCACAAAATTTGACAAGACCACTGGCCAGGACACTGTGGCTGGAGACAACAAAACACAGCCATCAAATGCAATTGCACTCTCTGTTAAGCAGCACATATTCTTAACTGTTTGAGTAGGTCTTGCAGCTGACAGTCTTGCTGTGGCACTATTAGACTGACACAGTTTCCAGTCTTTTTGCCTGTTAGGGCATCCTCTTTAACGGGAACCTCTTTCTCATCTCTACTTGACTCAGATCGATTACACTCTGGAATGCAAACAGATTCTTCACTGTGAAGATATAAAATATAAAAAAGAAGTTTTTCAAGTGTTTTTATATGGCCAGGAAAAACAGAGCTGAATACTGTACAATGAAATACAGTTGTTTGACATTTAAATGTACTTTTCTGCTCTACAAAATTCTGTTATATAGCAACTCCAAATAACTTTAAAAGGAAGAATAATTATCACCAAAGACAATGCAATGTAGGAAAAAATAAATACCTAGACATCACAGAGACAAGAAACAGAATCCTGGCTGACAAAAAGTAACAGGGATGTATACATTTGGTACACCACACAGTTATGAACATTCTTGATGTTACTTAAATGGCAGGAATCCCCCAGGTGTGTGTTAGGTGGCATTATAGCTGATAGCCTTATGTACATGAGTGGATATAGTTGCAACCTAGGGGAACGTAACACTGTGAGTGTTTCACTGAACACCCTCCTACAGTGATAAAATCCACCTGTGATGTAACACTTGGGAAAAATAAAGGTATAATTTGGTCAAACTCTGCTCATTGAATGCATTTACAAAAACCTTGCAGGGGTCAATAAAGATCTTTTAATAAACAGTAAAGTAAATATTTCTAACTTGTAGTAGAATGCAACATACACATAAAATGCTTATTAAGAGTATCCTTTTCTGATACCCTTATTTAGGTTTACAACTGGCTGTGACACAAGTAGCTTATTCATTTTTTTTTTTTTTTTTTTTTTTTTTTTTAATGGAGATGTCTGGAGAAATGGATTTTCTGTCCTATGGGAGAGTCCAACATTTAGAAATCTGACTGGACTCAAAATGAGATGGATAGCTGAAACCTCCAAATATTTCCTAGAACTAAATTGTGCAAAATATTCATTAGAAAAACATAAAAATGTCCATATTAAAATGGTTCATCCCAGGAACACTTAAAAATGTAGTACATAATATTAATTAAAGTTATAATATTGATGTATGTTATCCAACATATGTCTAAACCAAAAAGAAATATTTAAATTAGATTAAATTAATAAAGTTTTGAAAAATATGTTCTGAGCTGTATTTAAAATGTGTTTGAAACATTTCCTTAGAACCACTGTAAAACTTAGCACTTTCCCACAAGACATTTTGACTGTGAATAACCAACATTTTCATTTTGAAAACATTTTCATCAATCTTGTTTTCTTTTTTTGAGCGCAGTTGATTAGACAAATTATAGCCCCTAATATAATGGGGCCACAATTCTAAAGGGGTTCTGGAGCTGTTGATGTTTGAATACTGTCTCTCTTTATTTGTCCTACTGGGTCAGGTGTGAAGTTTCTCCTCCCCAAAGCACCATATTATGACAACATCACACAGGACATGTGGTTTGCATCACTCAAATGAACACGGTGCAGGTTTTCTGCAGTCAGATGAAACACAGAAATCAGCAGTGGCCATGTGTTTTCTTTTAGATACTTTTTTTTTAGACATACTACATGGGATGCACAGGAATTACAGAGAGCATCTGGGCTGTCATTGTCCCAGGACTGTTCCTCTTGTTCACAGACATATCACACTGACCTAAGGCCACTTGCTTTTGGCTTACCTGGTCATTGTAGCTCTCCCACCATTCCCCATACTCCCTTTTGGGGTGAAACACTCTATTTCCGACTTGTGCGGGGCCAGTCTCCTGCCTTTGTACCTAATAAATCACGACAACAACAGGAGCAAACAGAAAGAAGTGATTGTGTGCTCAGCTTTCTGTGACAGCTGCTGTGCAAAGGGCCATGCACATGAATGTTACTGTGGCAGTGGTGAGATATAGTGCAAAGCAGCTGTGGGAGCAGTGGAATAGCTCCCCAGACCTGTGCTAAAGCAAACAGGGCTATGCAGGAGAGGTGCTCACCATTTATCCATATATATGCATATTGGAAGAGCTAAAAAATTCTACAGAATAAATAACACAGTAAACTTTTGTCTGTAATAATTTTTGGAGTTAGACCAGCATGTGAAGGCCAGTAGTTTAAGCCAAACAACACAAATTAAGGAGCAGTGAGAAATCAACTGGTGGCTACGTTCTCAATATCAACTTATTCTCTTTCTCTGATGCTCCACGTCTGTAACACTTGTCTTCTTCCTCTGCTTGCCAAAGCAAGCACCAGTGTGGTTGACTGCTTGTCTAAAATTTGGGTGGGCTCACAGTTCATGTCACAAAAGGGCCTTTTACTCTGCATTTGCAATAAAAGGAGGCTAGATGACTTTTAAGATGTAGATATGAAGTCAAGTGAAAACAGTACCAATGCTAGAGCCCAGTGCAGTACTATGAATGCCTTAAATACCATACCTTGAACTTGGATTAAAAAAATAAAAAATAAACTTGGATAAAAAATTTAATACTTGAGGATTTAATTAATCCCTGGATAGGATGCCAAGATAAGATCTGGTCATCATTTACTCTCTGAGCACTTAAACGGGATATGAATATTGCAGAGATCTTATGCTGGCTCTCTTTCCAGTGGTGATTTTCATCCTAATTGTGCAAATTCCTGGGCTATGTTTTGAGATATCTAGTTTTTTTTTTTTTTTTTTTTTTTTTTTTTTTTTAATAAAATTTAGGCAAAACGTGCAGCAGATCACTTCTCTAAAAGTTGTTTGTGATATTCCATTCCCACATGTTATAAGCTTCATCATAGGTATTTAACAAAATTCTGTGGGAGAAGTCAGTTTAGTTTAACACTGCTAACATGACAGAATAAATGGTTTATTTATTGCTTGTCCATTAACCTGATCTAGATAACAAAAGGTACCTTGAAGAAAACAATCCTGAAAAAGAGAAATATCTTGAGTGAACACAAAGTCTTAACTTGGGATGCAATTATAGGAGATCCTCAGAGGTAGTGTATAAATAACTGAGGAAGAAGGTTAGTGAACCTGAGAGTGAACTGGAGACAGTAAAGGGAGATGTGCTCAGTGCAGAGAAGTCCTTTCATTTACAAATTATAATCTTACTGAAAGGAGGAACAACAGGAGCTTTGCAGACTGGCTACCAAGGGTTTTAAATCAATCCACAGGGCGGTATGTGCAGTGCTCCCAAATAGGTATGAAGCTCACGCAGGACACATACATAGTAAATGGAAGTTGATTCCTAGAGCAGAGGAAAAAGTGGATGGGCTTAGAGAGTAGAAAAATTACAAAGGAAGTCAAACTACATCATACAAATTCAATTGAGGTAACAAGAGAGAAAGAGCAAAGAGAAAAGTATGTGTGAAAACTTCATAGGAAAGAAAGGAGATAAAGATGATGTGAAGGTTAGATGTCAAAGAAGGTAGAGTTTAGGAAGAGCAGGAAGAAAACAGTTACATTTAGACCTGTTAAGCAAAAGAGATGCTATGTGCTCAGAAAGACAGAAGGAAGAAAAGGTATGACTAAGAAAAGGGATTTGGAGAACCTAAATGCTAACAATAAATAGAATTCTATAAAAGTAGCCAACAGAAGGAAGAAGAGGTAAGTCCTTGGTAATCCATTCTGCAACAAAACCTTGGTTGAGATCCTTGTGAAACAGATAAAAAAAATCCCATTTCCCAGTCACCACCATAAATTTCACTGCCGTGCAAGTCAGCAGAATGGTTCTCAGAGAGATTGCTATGAATGTCTCAAGTTCTGCTATTCACTCAAGAGCAAATTAATCATCAGAAGAAGTATGTCACAGACTGCCCTGAAGTAACTGTTTCACGATAATTCAATGCACAATACTCATATAATTATGAAAGCAGTGACCAATCTCTAATCAACCTTCCTACCGTGGAAAGTGCATCTCTGGAAAGAGATACCAGAAGTTCTGCATAAAAAAGGTTTTCATCATTCAAAACAGTTAAAGGTCATAATTTGCTCCAGAATGTCTTGTATTAGAAAAATGTAAAGGTAGTTTGTCCCCCTGTTGGTTGTTAAAACAAATAACTTTAAATTATTTAATATGAGAAGATTAAAAACAAAACAAAACAAAACAAAACACACACACACACACACAAAAAAAACACCCTCAAACATTTGTTTGCAGTTGTCATATCAAATGCTAGCATTAAAATGATTTTGCATTTCACCTGGCATATGGAGGAGGCATAAAACACTACAGGGTGAGCAGTGTTTGTGAGAATGGATTTCTTTTCTTAGGGTCAGTTCCAGGGCTGTGTATTGGTTAGAAGAGAGAGAGAGGACTTCGTGTCTGTGCAAAAGAGCAGTTCAGGAGCAAATGCAGCCAAGTTCTGTTGAAGGCTTTGAAGTGTTCTGCATTGGCCTTGGGGTCTTTTTTGTATTTTTTTATGTTAGTTTGCTTGTTTGTTTGTTTCATCTGTGGGCATGGAGTTGCAAGTTGTTTCATTTTGTTGTTTTTTAACCTTTTATTTATTTATTTATTTATTTATTCATTGAAGTGAGTTGTCCTCAGAAGAAATGTTTAACGATGTACCCCAATATGTTTTATGAGTGACAATTGGTTACAAGAAAGTAGAGAATTAATTCCCAGTAATTCAATCACTTTAGGGCTTTGTTACCAAACACTTTGCAAACCTACTCTGTCTTACAGAGCAGTGCTCTGCACTTTCCAGAAGAGATCAGGAGAGAGAATTAAACTCAATCCTGGGATGAGAGAAGCCATGTCTGTATTGCCTGAGCTTTGGCAATACTCGATGTGCATATTAGAAGGAAACACAAGTGTGACTGCTTGGATTTGAGGAACCATTACATCTTCTCCTTTCCACCTTCACCCTCCAGCAAAACTCATCTTGTAGACCAAAATTAATGGATATTATGGGAAATAAGGGTGGAGTCAACATCCTGAGTGACACCAATAATCATCTATTGCAATGTTTTAGAAACCATGTTTAGATCTCTTGATATGTCTCCCCCTACTTTAATATTTTTTATTTTTTCAGTGAAGGTGTGAGTCCTTGTATTAATGAGTGCTTTACATAGTCCTTGAATATGGACTATTTTGGATTTTTTTAGACTATGTCTTC
The DNA here is from genome assembly GCF_011077185.1 of Oxyura jamaicensis. Classification (NCBI taxonomy): domain Eukaryota; kingdom Metazoa; phylum Chordata; class Aves; order Anseriformes; family Anatidae; genus Oxyura; species Oxyura jamaicensis. The sequence goes on along the minus strand of NC_048893.1, from coordinate 196,216,940 downwards.
ACTTTCGAGACAGGTGTTGGCATCCTGGAGATATATATATATATATATATAAAGAAGTGCTAAGCAAATCTAATCAGTTGTGTAGGAGATGGAGATCTATCATCAGTTCATATTTCAAATGCAATCTCATAATGATATGCAGAAATTTATTTATTGAAAACCAAATGTGTACTTGGCACTGTTTAGACCCAGAGGAAAAGAGTAGGTTTGGTCAACAGGATTTTTCTGCTGCAAGGTAGGAGTAATGTCTTCATGAAATTGTACCTTGCAAGGGTGGAAAAAGTGACATTTCCATGGGAACATTTAGCAAGACAGAGCAAGTAGAGCCAAATCTGATTGTAGTGCAAGGGCTAATGCTGTATTGGGGACAGAAGTTCAGCATTGCACTTATTAATTCCTAAGGGTCTTGTTAATTATTAAGATTACAGGTTTTGGTCTGAGATAATGAGCATGGTATAAGTGTCTAATACTTAAGTGTCTAATACTCTTTCTGAATAATGCTTTTCCCCATAAGTTAACAGTAATAAAAGCAGGTATCTATTATTTCAACCCCAAAACTTTGTTTTTCTCTATTTTGGAATGAAACTGAAGCAAGACTTTTTAAATCCCTGAAAAGGGAAATTAATAGAGAAGAGGAGAGGAAAGAAGAGAGGAGAAGGGATTCAGAAAGCTTAATAGTGCATTGATGAAATATTGTCTCTGTTTTCGATCACTTTTTTCTTTTTTTTTTTTTCTTTTTTTTTCAGTGCACTTATGCCTGGTACTTGGACAGACAGCTGAATGTTACAAACCTGTCCACTTTTCCAGGCTCAATTATGTATGTCAAATCCTATGTACAAGTAGTATTTTTCACCTGCACTATTACTTGGCATTGTTATTAAGAAAGAACGAAGATCTTGCATTTCACAGCAGCAGAGTTAGGGCTGACCTTTAGACTATATTTGAAAAAAGTGTATGAAATTTTCATCATAAATGGGTAAAGAATGGACTATGAAGGATATTTAGCATTGTTACTGTTTTGAACTGCAAACACACTATTCTTGAAAAACCATTCTGCAAAGTGGGTCATAATACTTTGATACTGTACCACATTTCACTGAACAATTTTAAAGAGGTTTAAGTCTATTACAGGCATTTTCCCATCTATGTCATGAATAATTGTATATTATTAAATATGACACTTTTTGATAGTTTCTTTTCTAAAAAATCAGCATGTAAATATTATTTGCTTAATAGCACATTTTCAGCAAGCAAAATACTTTAAACAAAATGCATAATTTATTTATTTGTTTTAAGTGTAGCAGAATCTTTTTTTATTTTTTTTTTATTTTTTTTTCAACTTATTCTAATTAAGCAATTGTTTATGTAATTGCAACTGGTGAATCAAGATGAGTTTTTTGATGGTGTGCTACACAAAGTATTATAATGAATCAAGGGAAGAAGAATAGTTCAATAATAAAATATTGCTGGTATGTTTATTTGCCTTCCTCCAGAAGGGATATTTCTGAGATGTTGGACAAAGAATTTTATAGGATTTCTGTACATATTATTTACACAAAACTTGTTTTTATGCTTAATGTATCCACTACATTGAATTTCTGTCCTCCCTTTTGTAAGGTTTATATAACTACAAATCCCATAGGAAGGTCTCGTTACTTTATTCGTTATTTCATTCTTTATGTTGAAAAAGAAAGATATGCTTCTTTTGCTCTGAAACATTGTAAATGTTAGAAACTTCCTTAAGTTTGTGAAGTAGATGGATGGGGCCCCACTTTGCAGAGGCAAATATCATATTTTCTAAGATGATATTTTAAAAATTTGTTGACTTATAAGAAAGGTGTTTCTCTTTTCTGATCTTTTTTTTAATCAATTCAATCCATTATGCTATCCTGTTTATTTCATATATTGACTCATATACTGATATTTTGTTTTCTAATGTTTTGCATTTTTTCTGGATGTTTATTAAATTTTGAACCCTTCCTTTTCTGCTAATTCATTATTGAATTGTGAACTATAAAATGACTTTCTCTCTCTCTCTCTTTTTTTTTTTTTTTTTTTTTGGTAAATGCGTAATTGCGGTGTAGTCCTCAATTGTCAACATACTGGGTAATCATTGCAACATACAATGCTGTAACCAAAACTATAGAGAAGTAAAGTATAATGTTTTTATATATTTTAGCAAACACCTGGGTTGAATTTCAGTTACAGTTTTTAGAAAATATCTGTAATCACAAACAGTTCTAAATCAGCTGATATTCCATCTCCTTTACCTCTCTACACCGAATTCCAGTATTCAAGTACAAATACCATATTTATAATTCATACAGCCATTTTCATACAGATAGATGTCTTGTATGGACCTAGGCTAGAAGTCTTAGTCTTCTGTTTAACAAATTAAACTAAATATCAGTTCATGTAAGAGTTTGCTCTGGAAAGAACCAGAAGTTCCTTTTAGAGAAAAGCCTGTGTTCAGGCCAGATGGTAGTGTGCAACAGAATTTATATCCTGCTTTCAGAATGGACGTGAGATCATATGCATGGCTTGTCTCTCATACTCTTCAGCATGAGTGACAAAGATAGTATTGATACAGCATAGAGTGACATTTATTTGTCACCAGAATTTCAGGAGACAGGTTGGAAGATGAAACACAAAGAAAAATGTGTAGGCACTGCTGTTAAAAAATAGAAAACTCTTGAGCTCTTCCCCTTAAGAAAACAAGTTGCTGGTCCCATCTTCATTATTCCTCTCTTTTTTTCTTTTTTTTCTTTTTTTTTTTTTTTTGGTAGTACTAACTACATTTTGCCATCTAGAGAATATTTGTGCAAGAGTAGACAGGGAAGTGTTTATAATTTAATTTGAACAGTTCAGCTAGGATATTTGTTTAAAAATTATGGGGACACTGTCCTAATAATATGCATAACTCCAAAAATTAAGCTTGAATACTCAATGTGCTCAGTCAATGCAGACAAACAATTTATATAAATCAATCAATATTTTAAATAAATTTAAGTTGAGTAAAAATTCTAAACAACAACACTAGCACTGCACACGTATTAAAATTCATTGTAATCAGGGCAGTCAAGAATACCAATTCATTGTACAGAGGGAATGTTTTAGCAACAATTCATCAAAATCTTTCAGACTTAGTTCCTCTCACTGAGTTTCATAAAATATTCGCCAATCATCTCACAATATTTGAAGTTTAATTAATCACAGCATCAAGCTTGTTCAAAAAGACACCAGGAGTACATGGAAGAAATGAAGGACTTAAATTATTCAGTAATCTCACCTTCTAAGTTTCTGTAGCATATTAGATTAAAATATGTCAGAATAATTCATTTGGGAAACGATTCATTAATAAATGCAGACTAATCAGTCAAATGAATTTTGACTTCCTATAGAGTCAAAGATTTTTTCCTTCATGTCTCAAAATTCACTTCTAGCAAGGCTCTGAAGTGATCAACTAATATTTTGTAGTATCATTATGGTTAGATTTCATTTCACAAATAAGAACAATCCCCTTTGATCCAGACCTCCAACTCAAGTAAATTGTTATGTTCTCTAATGACATTACATAATGTATGAAATTTATCTCCCAACTCCATACCGTACACACAAGAGTTAATTCAAACAATTTAATGTCTTAAGAAATGATTTGCTTATTCTATAAAATTTCACTATTTGGCATTGAAAATCACTGCTCTTTTCACAAGGTTAGAAAATAACTCTCTGTCTTTTCTAATCAATGTTTATCTTATTCAAGACACCAGGCTTCAGGAAGAAAACAATCCATCCTGGCATAACTGACAGGCTGCTGATACAGCTCTGTATAGGAGGTGATATGCCTGTCTTGATCTCAATATCGTGAGGTTACCACCTCTTCTATACTCTCACATACTTCTGTGAGAAAAACGGTGCAATTACTTGCAGAAAAGGAAGAACCAAGTATCTATTTGTTATATATTAATCCATGGATAAGGGGCATTATATTTTTGTTTTGCCAGGCTATGGACCTGATGAAGAGTTAGCGTAACATAAGACCACTCTGATCACCAAGTTTGTTGGCCCTTAACCCATAACCCATAACACATGCCCTGACAAAACGGTAAGTAAAACGTTTCTCAACTAAGTTTGGAGGAAAACTATAACATTTTATCATCATTCAAAACATGTCAAAAAAATTGTTCATGTTGCATATAAATGAAGACAAAATTGGCATTTGTACTGTAAGATATGTGTCTCCATATAATATGTTGTGGCAGAAATTCATAATCAGTATCTTTCTCAATGAGCATGCCCGTAATGAATGCCAGCCAGCTTCAGCTTTCAACAAAACTTCAACCCCTCCCTCCCCCCGCCCCAGCACATACAAACACTATTTTATTTCCTACTCTGCTAAATCAGGTTTGTAGGTCTCCTGTATTTTTAACAGGTCTGAAAGCTCCATGTCAGATAACCATCCTGTTTTATCTCTCAGGAAACTTATCTTATCCCCTGTGTTATAGGGAATTTGAATTTCTCACATTTATGTCAGAATTCCTCATTCTGGTATGTGTACACATATTATTTATTATAAGAGCATACAGTTTGATGATGGCCAAGGCTACAATCCATCTACTTATTCATGGATGTGGCACTCCCAGTCAAAATTTGACTTCTAGGCCGTGCAAACTCTATGGACTGTATCTTGGAGCCCCTTGGCAAATTGCACATAACATTGCCAGAGATTTATTCCAAGAATATTTGGCTGGAATCTCAATGCCTTCTCATTTATTATTATTATTATTAATAATAATAAAATGTTATAGTCAGACCTTTCAGAACTTTCTGTAACCGGTAAAATTAGTTCTCTGGTTACTTCAAGCCTGAGACTTTTTATAAGTTTCAGATTTTTTGAATGTTTGAAATTCTTCCTGTAGAAAAGAAGGTAGTGCTTTTGTTGTGTTAGTGGGTTTTGTTTGTTTGTTTTGTTTTTTTTTGAGAAATTTTGGTTCAAACTTCTGAAAAGGTCATTTCAAGATTTTGGTGCTGAGATAAGATGTGCTGATGTATGACATAGAACTTTAACTTCAATACTTTTAAACCATGAATGGCACCTTCTAGGTGGGTCCAAGCACAACTTCATTATTTTGTGGATCAAAATATCCCATTTGAATTGTCACAAAACAGATAGAGACAGACATGAGAGGCAAAAAGAGAGAGAAGAGATAGAAGAGAGAGGGGGAAAAAAATAGTATCTCCTTGCAGAAACCAGAGTGCATAATTTAATGGTAGACACCTGTTCCCAAAATGCCTCATTATGGCACACTCTGGGACATTTTGATGTAAATACTAATTATAGCAACTGGTGGTCCAAGGCTGAATTCCAGTTCAGTGGAAAAACCTACCTTTATCATCACTTTGTCCCCACAGGAGACAGGAAATGGCTGTCAACAGCATGTGTGCCTGGGAAGGTGAATGATACCTGTGCAAGGCATGTATCATATTGGACCTTCACATTGTTGCCCCTGTACCAAAATAATGCTTGAGAAAAAAAAAAAAAATGCCTATGAATGACACCTAATTCGTTAGTGAAGTTGTGAATATCTTTGTCTAGGTTGAATAAGAAAACCCAAAATTAACAGTGATTTATATGAGTGTAGATTTTCTAGTGGTCCACCTGAGGTAGTTCATTTGCTTCGACAACTAACATTTCTGTTCAATTATTTAGGAAATAATACCTCATGGACTAGTAATTTCATGTGGAAAGAAACATCACTGCCACAGTGGGCTATGAATCCTAAATTTCAATGAGATCTGTAGATTGCTGAGGGTAAGTGTGTACGATAAGCTGCAGAAATAGCTGTACATCTTTTCTGTTGTCTGGAGCTTTGCTCTTCACATCTGGATGGAGGAAGTATGCATAGTACAGGAAACATACCATATATTTTGAATATGGCTAATGCCATCTGACACTCTGGTGACAGTTCTTTTCTTTTGAGTGATCACATCTACCTGCCTGGATAACAGATCAGAAGTAATGCTCAGTCCTTTGCTTAAATTAGCAATCAGAATTAAGAGAAGTCTGAGTGACACCAACACTGTCACAGGGAGAATGGTCAACTGCCAATTAAAAAAAAAAAAAATAAATTCCTGCAGTACCTTAATTCATTTATTCTGTCTCTCAATGCCACTGCAAAATAAATAAATAAATAAAGGGGGAGGAACATGAATTAAGGCTTTAATCTTCAAGCAGAGAGCATTACCTTGGGATTACAGTGGTGTTTTCTGAACCTCTTCTTTCGGAGGTTCTCGCTTCACTGCCTGAATAGCTTCACTCTCTGTGTCCAGGTCATGGCTTGATCTACAGAAGGATTCCAGGTTCCTCTTGTCTTTCCCTTAACATGTTACGGGCTGGAGCAGTTCAGAATTTGATGCTCAAGTGACTGAGCAGCTCCTGAAGGTGTTTGGAGACCTCCAGCAGAAGAAGTTAAGGGCAGGAAACACTGTGTCATCCACAGCCAACAGTGGGACAATTCAAGAGGAGGGGCATGGGCTGCACTGTGAAGACTTTGGAGTAATTTGTTTTTAACACTTCAGTGGTTTCTCAGAACAGGCAACTACCTACCTTAAAGGAAAGAAAACTTGCCTTTTTGCAGGTGGAGTGAGATGTATGTGTGTTTAAAGGGACAGCATAAGCTTGGAAAATGAAAATTCTGTGGTTTGGGTCATTTAACAACATGTTCCTGAAGAAAAAAACACTTACAGTGGTTAAACTGATAAGTGCGATTTAGGGCTAAAATATTAGAGATGTGAAAGGAACACTGGAACATCTGCTTTATGTCCCAGGCCAAATTAATGTAACTGAGACCTTCGGATGTGTATCCCTTGATACCATAGTATCAGTTCTTGTAGGAGAAATATAACGTCCTTATCTTACCAGGATATGGAGTTACTTGAATTGAGGAGAGGATGAACCAGCCTGTATTTCAAAAAGAAGAACTGTGTGGCATATGTGATAACAATTCCTGGGACCATAAAGTAAGATGGATTTTTTTCTCAAATTATTTATGGTCTTCCTAGTCCCCATGAAAATGACTGATAACTGGAAGCAGGAAGTCCAGGTGCTTTTCTGTAAGGTTGTGTGGCTTTTACTCCAGCTATGTGGTGTTCAGGATGCTTCTTTGTGGTGTCACTTCTACTAACATCCACTGTGGTAGCCTTGGTTTGAAATGATGGTAGAATATGTTTTGCTGAGTACTGCTGATTCATAATAGCCTACATGAAATAGTTTTCATTTCACTGGGCAAAGAATACTTTACCCTGCCCCTTTACAGACTTTGTTTGTGAAGATATATTCCAGCACAAAGCCACAATTTGTCTGAGTTTCTTAAATGAAGAGCACCCCATGCAAAAAGTCATTTAGGACTGTAACAGATGCATTGCTTTATTTAGGCAAAAACAGTCTTGTTATCTGTCATCTCGCAGCTGATGTAAGAGCTCTGAATGGAGCCTTGGCATTATCTGTTTGACAATGATTTGATGCAATACTACACTGCTATAAATTAGTGTCAAGAAGCAAAATGCTAATGATAAGGGCGCCTCTCTACACTGGTGATTTAAATAGCATGTTTCTTTAAAATTCAACACTGACTCACTCTCTTTTAAATAACCCCCCTCCATGCTATTTAAATAATACGTAGCTCTACTGCATATTACCTTTGATTCTGAGTACTTCAGTGTTTACCTGAAAAAACATCCAAACAACCTTTTGAACACTGTGCTGAATAACACTGTGAAACATATTGATTTGTGTACTTAAAAAATATAAAAAAGAATATTAGGAAAACAGTTGGACTCTAGTTGCTCATGCTCTACAGTGAGCAGAACTGAGGCTGAAAGTGGCTTTCTGTTCTATCTTGGAGATGATATCAAACATAGGTGAAGTCCTGAACAGCATTTAAATTTTTTTTTCAGTATATTTCAGGAATCTGTTTCATTTTCTTTCACGCAAGTAAAGAGGCATTATTTAGATAATTTCTCATAATTGATGGAATTAGTTTGCTCTTGGATTCCCAAACCTTCAGGCACATAATGGATAAGCAGTGATAAACTCATTGCTACCATCATATTTTAACCAGATGAGGATTCAGACACATGCATTTAGAAGTGTTTTCTTTGTTGCAGTTTTAAGTGTTGATGAGCACTGCTGATGGCATAAAAGCTTTTCCCCAAGTTTTAACTGAAACATTCTAGTTTTTTATATCTAGGTAAATATGCCAATATATCAACCTTGTCCTTCTTCATTCTTAAACACATACATCTGACACACTCAATGCTCTTCAGGACTGAAGTCATTTCCAAGACGGTGCTAATGAAAAAGAAATCACTATGAATTAAAATCTATTATGTTTTACTAGTAACTCTCTACTACAGGTGTTATCTACACATTGAAGCATATAAAGAAATGGAAACAGAGTCCTCAAAAAGAAGAAAATACATGTTATCCTTAAGGGTATTTAATAGTAAGTTACGTTACTTACTCATCAGAATAAAACAAAGATTTTAGAGCAATATCTTTTAAAACTGGGTCTTAATAGATGACAAATAAATCCTTCCCAAGTCTAAAATCTTCCCATCACCTAAAAGTTCATCTTGCCCAGGATAAAAAAGTTTTGAGATGGCAAATGAGCTCTGCAGTAAAAGTGAGGGAAAATAATAATGATCCCAAAGAGCAAGAAGGCCCTCCTGTTGAGGATATATTATGAAGAATGTCTCTTTCAGCCAGGTTATAGGACTTCTGGTCTGAATTTCTCAGGTCATTCATGTATACAAAAAAAGGCTGTAAAGAGGGGTAACCATCACTTCAGCTGGTACAGAATTTATCATTTTGAAACAGCATCTTAATCTGCACCTGGAAATGAACTGGAAGATAACAGTTTACAGATCATAAGCATTACATCTATTGTAAAAAAAGGATCATTTCTGTACCAATTAAAAGTCACTGAAAGAGAATCATGAGTAATGTTCTGGCAGAAACAAATCATCATTTGGCATAATCTGCCCTCTGTGTGTTAATATTAAAATCCTCCCTTGGGTCTAAACCGTGGTTCACACAAAAATTGAAGTATAAATTTCCCTTGTTCCATGATAAGTTCTGTTGTGAACAATGGCATGTCTGGAAACATTCATATTATCAATCCTAAAATCCATGTGTATTTCACTGAGGAAGGAAATACAGCTACCTGTCACTTCTAGGCAAGATATATATGGCTGAGGAATGACAAGACTGTTATCCTGCACTGTCATTTATATAGGCCGAATTCCTAGTTTAAGTTAACAATTAAATAACCCCAAATCATCCCCATACCACTCATATCTAAAGTGCAAGGAATCAAAAGATGAAAATGAACCACCAGGATGGTTGCATTCCAGTATATTCTGTCTATGAGGCTATACAATATTCCCACTCAAGAATTCTCATTTTTCTTTGGTGTTCACTCAATGTAGTTTTTATACACTGAACATACAAGCCGTCTTCATGACCACTGAATTCAGATAATTTATTGGGAAGAGACAAAGAAATATCTACCAAGGGGGTATCTGGTTAATGGCAGGAAGGGTAGCAAGAGTGGGGCCTGTGGACTTCTGAATTTGATGGAGTTAGGAAAATGAGTATAGAAAAAAGTATCAAGATAGATAAAGAAGAGAAGATAGGTAAGGACAAAAAGAAAAGTCAGGAAGAGATGGTAGAAGAAAGGAAAATCAAGGGAATAGGAAAGTAAAGACATAACAGAAGAGTCATATGAAAGAAATCCTCAGATGCCTGAGAATAGCTCACGATGCCACTTGTGTTGACTACTCCACCTTGATTGTGTAGCATTAGCAGCAACCCTATTGTTGTCCTGCTGTGACTAGAGGAAAAATACCATGCTATGCAATTCATTCAAGTGAAAAAGATTGCAAATGAGTGCTTAAGGACAAGGCATTTAGTTATATTGTTTATATTCTTTTTTTTTTTTTTTTTTTTTCACTCCTAAGATCTTGTTTCCTTCCCTGCATCAAGTGTACAGTTGATACAGACCATGTTTCCATCAATGTAATTGTTTGCCCATAGATCGCTGTCCAGCTTTTGTACAGTGTTTTTACTAAATCAGACCTTGGAGCTGTTACAGATGTGGGAGAGAGGTCTTGTTCTTCTCCGAGTGCAGAGGCAAACAGAATTAATATATCTCCCTTTGTCTTTTCACTATTTGTATTATTAATTAACTCTCAGAACAACATAATTAATTCCCCACACTCACACAGTAGCAAACTTTACCTAAGGGTTTCACCAGATGATCCCCTTCTTTTCCACAGGTTCACCAGGCTGCTTGACCGGCTTGCAGCCGAAGATGACTTTCCATCCCCTACGTGCATGCGGACCACAGTCGATGTGGTGAATGCGCTGCGTACATTCCTTTCAGGCTTAGCAAGGATGATATAGACCTTGGGCACAAACATACAGCCAAGGGCCACCGTGGCACTCAGACTCACCGAGAAACACATGGTAATTATCTTGTAGTTGCTTCCAAAATATATTGGCACAAAAGCCAGCCAAATGATGCAGGTGGTATACATTGTAAAGGCAATATACTTTGCTTCGTTGAAATTAGCTGGGACATTTCTTGTCTTAAATGCATAAAAGGTGCAACTCAAAATTAATAATCCATTATATCCAAGGGGAGTTACAACACCCAGGTTGGTAGTGTTACAAATCAGGTAGACCTCTCGGATGCTTGGGTAATCATGCATTATATCAGGTGGCTCCATTATAAAGAGGGCAACAATTATGCCTAATTGTATACATATCAAAATGAATGCAATAACCAGTTGGGCACAGGCACTCATGAACCTAGGTTTCTTTGTACAAATTTTCTTCTTGCTGCCAGCCAGGATTCTTGCAATGCGGTTGGTTTTAGTTACTAGAGCAGAATAACTCATAGCTGGGGAGAGACCTATGCCAATTCGTTGAAGATAACAGTAAATCTGTTGAGGTTTTGCGATGAGACAGAAAGTGCACAAGTAACCCAAGCAGATGCCAGCTAGAATGATATAGCAAAGTTCTCGGCTGGATGATTTGACCACTGGAGTATCACGGTACATTATGAATATAGCTGTAACAAACAAGGTGGCCAGCAGACCCAGGCATGCAAAAACAACTGCTGCAATTGGTTCAGGATCACCCCATCTGAGATACTGGACTGGGATGAGGTCACAACCTACAGAAAAGAAAAAGAAAAAAAAGGAAGGTAAATTGAGGTTTGTAGGAGTGAGATTCTTTAATGGTAAAGCTACAGATTCTTCTGATATTTCTATTCTTTTTCTCTTTCAGGAAGATGCCTTTCTAATAACAGTAGGTTAAGATTATGTTGATATAATGGCAATATTTTTCAGTGGTAGCTTATTTCAGCAACAAAGTTTATCTGTTTGGAGTCTAACACAGTGATTGAAAAAATGACCAAACTGATTAAGAGAAGTCATAGAATCACATAATCTTAGAATGGTTTGGGTTGAAAGGAACCTTAAAGATTATTTAATTGATCTGTCCTGTTCCATGGGCAGGGACACCTCCCACCAGACCAGGTTGCACAAAGTGCATCCAGCCTGGTCTTGAGCACTTCTAGGGATGGGGCACCCACATCTTCTCTGGGCGACCTTGGCCAGTGCTTCACTGTCCTCGTCGAATTTCCTCCTAATATCTACTCTAAACCTATTCTCTTTTAATTTAAAGCCATTCCACCTTGTCCTATCACTATACTCCCTGACAAAGAGTCCCTCCCCAGCTTTTTTGTAGGCCCATTTTAGGCACTGGAAGGCTGCAAAGAGGTCTCCCCCAGAGCCTTCTCTTCTCCAGTCTGAACAACACCCACTCACTCAATTTGTCTTCATAAAAGAGGCTCCAGTCCTCTCATCATCCTTGTGGCCCCCCTCTGGACTTGCTCTAATATTTCCACATCTTTCCTGTGCTGGGGGCCCAGAGCTGAACTCAGTTCTCCAGGTGATGTCTCATGAGAGCAGAGCAGAGGGGGATAATCATCTTCCTTGCCCTGCTGGCCATTCTGCTTTTGATGCACCATCCAGCTTCTCATCCACCAACAATCCTCAGGGCTGTTCTCACTCCATTCTCCACCCAGCCTGTATTTGTGCTTGGGATTGTCCTAGCTCAGATATAGAGCCCTTGCACTTGGCCTTGTTGAACTCCACAGTGTTCTCATGGGCCCACTTCTCAAGCCTGTCCAGGTCCCTCTTGATGGCATCCCTTCTCTCCAGTGTGTAGGCCACACCACACAGCTTGGTGTCATGGGCAAACTTGCTGAGGGTACACTCAATCCCACTGTTCATGTCATTGACAAAGATGATAAACAGCGCTGGTCCCAACACTGTCCCCTGAGGAACACAGAGGAATTACTGATCTCCACCTGGCCATCGAACCATTGACTGCAACTCTTTGAGTGTGACCATCCAGCCAATTCGTTAGTCACTGAGTGGTTCCTCTGTCAAATCTATGTCTCTTCAATTTAGAGAGAAAGATATCATGTGGGACAGTGTCAAATATTTTGCACAAATCCAGATAAATGATGTCAATTGCTCTTCCCCTATCCACCAATGCTTTAACCCAATTATAGAATTCCACTAGATTTGTCAGGCATGATCTGCCCTTAGTGAATCCATGTTGGCTGTCACTGATCGCCTTCTTATTTTCCATGTGACTTAGCAGAGTTTCCAGTAGAATCTACACCCTGATTTTGCCAGGCACAGAGGTGAGGCTGACTCTGTGAGGTGAGGCCTGTAGTTCCCTGGGTCTTCCTTTTTCCCCTTTTTAAAAATTGAATGTTTCCCCTCTTCCAGTCAGTGAGAACTTCATTGGACTGCCACACCCTCTGAAATATGATGGACAATGGCTTAGAAACTACATCCACCAGTTCCCTCAGGACACATGGAGGTATCTCATAAAGTCCAATGGACTTGATCACCTTCAGTTCTTTAGACGGTCTGAAACATGATCTTCTACAGTAGGTGGTTCATCATTTTTCCAGTCCCTACCTTTGTCTTCTGGGATTTGGCTATGTGGTTAGAGCATTTACTGGTGAAGACTGAGGTAAAAAATTTAACTCAGCCTTTACCATAACCCAGGCAGCCTGTGTCCTTCTGGAGAGGGCCCACAATTTCCCTAGTCTTCCTTTTATCCCTGGTAGGTACATACCTACAGAAGCCATCTAGAGATGCTTAAACCCAGAGAAGTCATCTCTAATCACAGTGGAATGTTCCCTTTACATTATTTTAAATATAATAATTTATGAACAAATTTCAACATCAGATTTCATTTCTTTGATGTAAAATGCTTCAGAATTGTCTGTATATTATATACACTTTAAGAACCGGATGTCAATCATATTAATTATAACGTATTATAACTGTGAATTATATTGGTGCTTGTTTAATGATTATGTAGAGATTCTACTTGTCAAGAAAAGGAGAGTGTTTCTTTCTCAGATATGATACTTTTTCTCCAGCCAACATTTTATTGGATTAAAAATGCAGATGATATGTAATTTGGGATGTCCCACCATGCTCATTTCTTTACGTGTCATTCATGTTTTTGAGACTTTTGATGAATTAGTTCTCTCATCTAATTTATCAAATTAAACTGATTTTAGAGTCAAAGTTGAACTAAAACATGCAATGCTTTCTAAGGACAATTATTTTTTAGTTTACGCACAGGTTTTAATAAGTCATTCTTTGTACATATCATAAGCAAGAAGTTTTCCATTCTGCAGTGCACATATAAATGGACAGCAATAAAAACTCGCAGAAAAATTGTTATTGATCACCCTCCTCCGCCTCTTATTTTCTTTTGTACTGTAAAGCCCCTATGGCTCTGGAAGCCAAAAGAAATAAGGAGAGGACCTTGCTGCTCTGGGATGCAACTTCCTGATGATAGTAGACACATGGGTACTACCAGTCAGGGCAGGACTGATGGAAGAAGATTCTGGGGAGAAGGAAATGCAAATAAAAGCCTTAATTTTCCCCTGTACTTGTATTTAGTTTGACTAACCTTGATTGCAAATTATAAATGACTTCACAATTTAGGACTTAAACAATCAGATTGCTTGCTGTTGGCTGGGTTAGACAGAAAGGGGTCTCAGGGTGGGTGGTGGTAAGGAACATTTTCCTCATGGGGAAGCAGTGCTGGGCACTCAGCAGTGAGGATACTCTGGATGTCAACCAGTCCAAATTAATTAGGAAGTCTGGGACCTCAATATGGGACCTCAACATCTTGATGATCAGGAGTAAATTTAGACTTTTTTTTTTTTGTTTTGTTTTGTTTGGTGAGGGGGGGCAGATTTCTACATGAAAGAAGTCTAGTCCTTGTCTTTTCTTTTCAGTGGAGCTTAAAGTATTTTCAAGACTGTAATTGATATTCTTAATGGTAAAAATCTTTCCATGAAAATGATATTAATTAATATTGCAATTAAATCTTCTGCCATTTCATTATTTCCATATTCTATATTTCTATACAATTAATGCTATAAAAAATATAAGCAACCAAAATATACTGGTATAATCAATAGATTTTGTGGCAACAGTACAAGGCAAATAATTCTGTATTCCTGCAGAAACATCAGGATAATTGGGGTAACTAAAGCTTTGACATTACTGCAGTTAAAGGATACACATTTACAGTCAATGCAGGATAACAAAAATTTGCTTTTAGTTACTGAAAGCAGATTTTAATTTGCCATTTGTATTTTAACTGCTTTGGTGTGAAAAACTTTCTGTTGCAATAATAAAATTACTACTACTTTATGTAACAAAAATATTTAGATTTTCATGAAACACTCCCATGAGCGTTCATTGAAAATACCTATTTGACTCCTTTTGATTTTAAAGAGTTTACTTATATAGAGTGAGGGAGACAACAGGGTATTTCATTCTGACCTCATCAAGATTAATGTAGCACAGGAATTACATCATTATTTTATACCAGTGGGAGAAGGGTGAATACCAGAAAGAAATGTGTGAAGAACCCATGTGGGTTCTTCCACAAGTTTTATGAATGTTACCCTCTAAATCCATTTCCAGATTCACCAAAACTTAATAAATGTTATGGAGAAACAATTAGTCACTAGCTTCTAATGCTACTATAGATTCTTGGTCAGGAGAGAAGAGAAAACATTTTTACCTGACAACTGGCCTTTAGATGCAGACAATGATATGGAGTCTGACTTTTGCACAATTTCTAACATTGCAACAGAGGTGAAACATAGCCAAGCATTTCTCACTGTTTTCAGACTATTTCATGCCTTCCTTGTTTTATTACCCTTTTACATTCTCTTAATACAATTCCTGAGAAAAGAGATGAAGAGATGAAAATTTGTGCTTTTTTTTTTTTTTTTTTTTTTTTTTTTCTCCATCACTTGGTGTATTTTGCAAGGGGAAAAGGGGAATGTTAAACTATGCAGTGATTTATTCTTCAATTAAGATTTAAGAACTGGATATTCTTTATAAAACAGTGATTGGTGTGATTTTCATATAACAGTTTTGAAGCTAATCATTTCCAACAGCACTTTGCAGAAAGAGGCGACTAGATCAAGTGAAAGACATATGAGAAAGCACTGTCCTTGTTCAGGTTAAGCTGATGACCAACATAATACCAAGGTAAATGATGTAAACTACTAACAAAAGAGCTCATTGATATCCCCTAAATAAGTGTATACTCAATGGTCATTTGGACAAGATTCTGCACCACAGCCCAGCTATTACACTTCATCAACATCTCCAAGCACCTGGAAAGTCTTCTCTCCTTGCTGGCTCATAAACTGCAGGTGGAACAGAGCCAGCAGCCCTGTCTTGTGGTCTAAAGTGTAGTAAGGTAATCTTTCACTTCTGGAAAGGCAGTTAGGAGCCAGTCCAATTTGAAGCAGGTGTAGAGCTGTCGTACTCTGTGCTCAGAAGTGTTCTACTTCTGGGACCAGAGCCCCAGTAAAACTGACATAAAACTATCTCTATGTTTCTCTAGTCAGAGACATAGCCAGTGGGAGCAAGGTACTAGACATCCATGTGAATAGCAAGAGAGAAGATATAAAATGTCAGAGTCCTATTTGACACACTAGGGAAAGGTTTTCTAAAAGGATCATTAAAAAA
This sequence comes from Oxyura jamaicensis, assembly GCF_011077185.1. Lineage (NCBI taxonomy): Eukaryota > Metazoa > Chordata > Aves > Anseriformes > Anatidae > Oxyura > Oxyura jamaicensis. The sequence continues at coordinate 196,200,773 of NC_048893.1, read as the reverse complement.
ATATAATATAATAATTTGTGCCACAAATGTGATGAGAGCCCTTGAAGGTTTGACCACTTCATAGGTCTGTTAGTATCCTCTGCTCTCTCTGTAGAGCTAAACTTATCACTTACTTCTGATCTTTCATATTCCTTTAAAATTAGTTCATCTGGGATAAGAGTTCACAGATGTGAACTTTTCAGTGGATTAAGGTATCCTGGACAGTGAGTTAAACACCTTAACATAATACCTGTTTTTCTTTCTTTGCTTTTCACAGATTCTTTCATGAATATTAGGAGTTCAAACACCAAAGCTGAAACCTAAACAACATAGCAACTTCTTCGTTGTGAAAGAGATTCTCCACACAGGGCTTAGCACCCATTATTTAAAGTGTATTGATGCCATGCTATGCTGAGAGGGGACATTTTTAACATTCTATTACTAACTTTTGGTGGCTTTAGCTTTGGTAATTTGAAATATTAAAATCAATAGCTATTTGTCTTGTTCTGGTGGAACCTCTCATAATTACTAAAACAGGAAAGCATTCAGGAAACAGGAAACCATGTATTGGCTAGGACCTGCTGTAGGTCCTAGGTTGGCACATCTACTATCCGTGAAGGTGGGTTTTCATGGTCAATGGGAGTGGCTGAGAACGGAGCACATCTCTTCTGCATCCTCAGCAAAGTAGGAGCTGGGACCTGTCACATCCTAAACTGCAACAGCTGGGGTCTCTGCATCTCAGGAGGTTTATTTTCAAGCAAGTAAACTACAATGATTTAGCTCTGCATTGTAGCAAAAGGCAAGGCCATGAATAGTTAAAGTTATTCTGCTATCACATGAGGAATGATTCCTTAATAACAAAAGTGCAGAGTGACTTGAACAACTGATGAATTGCAACAATTTGGTACATCCATATGTTAGCTTTAATGTTTTGATTTAAATTTCACCCCCCAAAAATGCTGTCTTCATGAGTTTAAAATGTTTTGTTCAGAATATGTCATGATCAGCAAACTTTCCATAATGTAAGGAACAATTACAAGTGGATCCTTCTGGCTTTCTTGACAAGTCCCCCTTCATCCAGCCCAGGAACCTCGAAGAGCTGTTCATTGAGCTCAATGTTCTTGAACCAGCTCACATTGGCATGAAGTGCTGTGTGGCTCATGCTAGATACTTGGAATTTAAATAGGCTAAAATCTAAAGTCCTCATCTTATGTGAAACAAGAAACTGAAGGAAGAAAAGTCCACCAATCCAATGACAAGGGAAGTGAGAAAATAACACAGAGATCCTGGTTATAATATTGCCACCTGAACACTTAACTCATCCTCATCTGCTTTTTCCCAACAGGCTGATGTGAGAAGGAATTATGGAAATAGCTACATTTCATTTGGAATAAAAAGGAAAAGGAAAGGCAGGACATAGAAAATCAGGATGAAAATTAGATTTTAACTCTGCTGATGTGTATCTATAATGCTTAAATCAACCTGACAAAACATAGTGTCCTTTTTCTACCCTCTGTCTGTATTATAGCCTTAGTAATTATGATCAAAAGCAGGATCTTAATAATGTTTCAGCAGAAAAATCAATGTCAGCACAGGCTAAATTGTGTTCTGCCTTATGCTCACAACTGTCAGACAATTGCTGAATTACCAATGGTTATAACTTTATTACAAGCTGTGATGGAAGAAAGCCGTTTCACAGCAACAAGCAGTTACTTTGGGAAAATATTTCAGGCATGGATATGATTTTTTTTTGTTGTTTCTTTCAGGTTTCAGACTTTTGAGACATCCAGGCTTCAGACCCCCCTATATCAGCCCAGATGGGCAGGTTGCAGGAAGAACCAGCCAAAACCAGAACGAGCCACCTTCATATTTCAATGCTGAATATTGCCCCTGCCCTCATCCCCATGGATGGTGTGCACCAGGACTCCTGGGGCTCCCAGATCTATCTGTTTTCTGCTGATCTCAGTGACAGCACAAGCAATGCCTGCGGGATGAGGGAGCCATTCCATTGCACTTCTCAGTGCAGACCAGTGAAAGCCTAGGACTGGGAAAGAGCATGTTCTGAACAGGATACAGAACCAGTGTGTTCAGAGCCCACTGGAATGACTGTGTCACCTAGAGGTGGTGTCATTTTTTCAGTCCTTTCTGTTCAGGGATTGTTTGGATGCTCCAGCTCTCACCTGGCACTTTCAAATAGGAAGACTAGATCATAATGCTGCTGTCCTGGGCATATCGCACTTCACCAAGTGAAAGATTTTTTTGTGACTATAGCAAAATATATATTTGTGACTGTAATTTAACATCTAATACAATAATTTAACACAATAATTTTTGTGACTATAGCCTTATCCATGAATGTCAAAGAAAACTTCTCAAGAACTGTAAAATACTTCAGCTCCTATGTTCATCTGAATCTAATTAAGAAAATCAAATAACCAGCATATTTGGAGTACACAACAAGAGAGGAAAATGTCAATACAGCCTGAAGATAATCCAAATATCACTTAATTAATATCATCTGCTTTCTTTGTTTTCCCTGAGGTTACTAGACAAAACTGTTTCTGTTATTGTTCTGTGTTGTCCCTGAATCACAGAAAGAGGGAATAATTGTCTCTTCCCTCCACTCCCCACTCCCCTTAAAACTGTCCTTAAAACAATGACTAGAGATAACTGGAGCAAGATGTTCCTACAGCCCCTGGCAAAGCTATGGATTGCTGGTCTACTTGTCTGGTCTTCCCAAGGTATCCCTTCTGAATGCAGAAGGTCATGTCCTCAAAGTAAGCTGTTTTTCTTGGAGAACCAAAAAGCTGTCCTCATCAGACTACTGAAAAATTCTTTGCATTGAGATTTGGATCAGAGATGTTAAGAAAATCACTTAATTTCCATCGAAATACACCTAGCATTCATTTCTTTTCCTTCTGCTGTGAAAGTAACACCATGAGGAAGAGTGGAGAAGTGAGCATATAATTCTGGACGTCAAACCATGAGTTTCTCCTGATATAATTGAATATGGCTCATCCACACCAGTTGACTCCTGTGTATGGGTGTTTTTAACACAATGCATGAGGAAGAAAGGGAGCTACAGTGGATTGAAAAATTCATCTTGACACTAAGGCAGGAGGAAGAAATGGACTTGGAGTTCATTTTGAGATGGTATATGTAGACTGGGGAGAAAAGGAAAAGAGTATTATTAAGTCTGTGTTCAAGGCAGAGCCTGCTCCCTGGGGAACGTTTTGTGCACAAGGCATGAGACAAACATTTAAGAGGAAATAAAATATTGGCAGCTAAACATTGTCTTTCTAGCCTCAGCTTCTCTTCTAGATGGAGAAATCAGTAACTGATTTAATCAAGAGAAACTCTTCCTCCCACTTGTCTTTCCCTTTGGACTTGCTAAGCCTTATTATACTTGAGATCTCACAGCTCTTTTTCTGTCCTGAGAATAAATTTGCTTTCCTACACATATTGCATCCCTTCTGTCTTGTCCCCTTCTGCATCTGAATTCTGATATTCCACAGGTGGCTGAAAAAAACAATGCTAAACTCTGTTCCTTTCTGTGTGCAACATCCTAGTCATTACATGTTTTATATATTGATGTTTGTGGCACAAAAGTGATGCTGGTCATTGAGCACAAGAAAGATGAAGTAATGTTTTGCTGTGTGAGCCAAGAAAGGATTCCAAAAATGTTTTTATCCAAGTTTAGATCTCTGGCAGACAGTGAGGTGCTGCGCCATATTGAAAGCCTTCTCATTTGCATGGATGATATATTTACTGAAGATGCAAAAACAGGATTCTCATATGAATGTGACAGTGCAAGGAAGACTTACTCCAATGAGCTTTTTATGTATAGCCTTGTGGAGCTAACCTTACCAAAGATATGCTTTATTTGGTAGCAAAGAGGCATAGGCTGTTGCAGTATTAGATGTAGGGATATTTCAAGGAGACTGGTGTATGCTTTGTAAAAATAATAGGATATTTCCTAACTAGAATACAAAATACACCTCCCTCTCCTCACTTTTAATTCATATGTATTACTACATTTTATACTGTAAACAAGGTTAGACTGAGAGGCAATTTCTTTACAAGCTGCAAAAGTTGGGGATATAAATATGATCATAAAAATATACAGCTCAATATATTGTATGGATAAACTGGGAATAGATTTTTTAAAATCTGTTTTTGATACAAGGCTAAATAAGACCAGATCCAGCCAGCATGTGTATAGTAATTTAGATGGGAACTACAGAGCCATGAAGAAATGATGATGGGTGTCCTGTTACCAGGAATGCATACAGCAGTACTCATGGAAGCCTAGCAGGGTTCAGTGTTCAAATACTGTTTGCTGAATTTGTTCCTGGCTGAAGAGCAAGGGCTAGATCTGTTGAGGAGCACTGCTTGGTACTGGTGTCCAAGAGGTTATTTTATGTGTGCATATCAGCTTTGGTCCCTGTAAAGGCATAAAATGCATGTCTAAAGCCAGATCCAGATGAATGGTTTGCAAAATGTAGCAGCACATGTATTATACGAAAGAGTTGGCTTGACTAAAGATATCTACTTTCCTTTAAAATAATCAGAGCTATGTAGAAAATTGTTGATTCAGCCCACAGGGCCTTTCAAAATGCTACCCTTTCCTGCTTTTTTGTCCTGAGGGCAAAGTAATGCCTTCAAAAGATAAATCCTCCCACAAGCCCAGACTAATGCTTTGGCTAAGGCCAAGACCTGAGTGCCCTAGGGAACCAGCAGAAAGGATTGAACCCCAAGGCTTCCCTGATGGCTGTTCTCTTCACTTTGTCTTATGTACAGTTCATACAGGCTAATTACCCCAAATTCTCTGAGTCAACGGGCAGTTCCCATCACCCATGTTTCAGAACTGGACTCTATGTTAATCAGTTTAAGCACTTAGAGCTTTCCCGCTTAACCTAGTTTAGCAGCTGCTGATCCAGTCGATCTACTTTGGGTAAAAATTCAGGTGCTCATTGAAACAAAAATGTGATCTGGGATCTGCCACATGTCAGACAAGAGCCCTGGTGTTTGAAGAGCTGACTGCAATGGCTGACTTTCATAAGTTGACCAGGCTTGACCAGGCCTGGTCCCTGCAATGCTGAGTCCTGGATTCTGATGGATGGCCTAGCTAGAATGTGAACCTGAGTTACACCATGTCCTGTGTAGTCTGCAATGGGGGAAAGGGTCACATTGGTCAGTGCTCTTTTTCTCCTTTTTTTTTTTTTTTTTTTTTTTTCTCAATTTCCATGACATAAGAAAGCTTTCCTTGATGTGAGAGGGATTTTCTGTGTAATTTTCTGTGTGATTGCTCAGGAAGGCAGGGCTTTGGGAGCAGGGCTGGAGGAGAGCTTACAAATCTATTTTATTGATATTTCAGTTTTCTTACTTCAAATTTTTTTCTTAAAGAAAGTTTAATATTTGAAATATCCTGATAAATCCCCTATCAGTTTCATGACTAAATTATATTTTTGCAGTAATTAGGTATCCTAGCTTGTGTATTACCACAATATAGTATCCCATACCTGGGAATGAGTTTGATTAACTTCATTGATAAAAATCTATCTATAGGCCAGACCTTGCTTGTCTTTCTTTTACTTATATAAATTCATCCAGCACTGTTTTTCCTTTTGTCTTCCTTCTCTTTCATCTCATTTATTTCTTCCCTCTTCCATAGAAATAAGTAAACCGAGTCTGTGAGCTTCTCTGGAAAAAGCCTGTCTCTTCTCCCTTTGTACAAAGTCTGTCACAATGAAAACTTGATCCCCGAACAGCATTTTGAAGCGTCTGTGTGCTCTAAGTGTCTGCATACTCAAATTCTGTTTTTTAATTATAAAGAAGAAGGGCTGTGGGATACAAGTGTTAGTGATTTTTGCCTCTGACGTAAGCAAACTGGCATTCTGCAAGAGTGTAGAGATCTACACTATGGCAAGGAGAACATGAATCTTATATTTTAGCAGACTCCATGGTGAACAAAGGACTGTTGCAAACCTAAGTCTGTTTGGAGCACTCATGCTGACAGAAGCAGTAATTGCAACTACTAGTTCAGAGTAGGAAGGATATATTACACAACTCTTTTGTGCCTGCCTGGGAAGAAAATAAAACCATCTAAAATCTGATCTCCCTTAATAACTTTTACAATGATGACCCATTTTTTCTACCTGTTTGATGAAGCTCATGATCTACATCACCTGTTTGGTGTTAGGACAACTTTGAATTCAAAACCAGGATTAGATTTTTTATTTCTAGATCCAGTAATTCATGTCTTTAGAGAGCAGCTCAATTAAATGAAAGACTCCTGGATCTCGAGGCCAGATGCCAAATACTGGTCTTAGTTCAAAATTCAGTTTTATCCCTCAGTTCAATCTGATTGAAACAGTCCTCATACTCACTTATATATGGCTTTTGTTTCTTCAGCTTAACAGATGAACATTTCAATTGACAACATAAGCACACCCATAACTTATTTACCTGTAAGTTCATCGTTGGGCCAGGAGCCGAGCTGGCAGGCCTTGCATGTATATTCATCAAAGACATATTCATTCTCTTTACAAGGGGTGCAGGTCCAACAGCAACTGACTTCTCCTTTACGGATCACCTGAGACAAAAATCAACATTTGGTTTAGCAACACAAATATACAATCCTGCTGTCCCTGTTGCTAATTTGATTTCATTTTTTAAGAGATTATTTTTATTTTATTTTAAAAATAACTCCTTTTCATGATGTTTGCTTATCCAAAACCATGACCGAAGTTCTCAGTTTTCACACCATGTATATACCAGTAGAAATAAAAAAAAATCAACTGAAAAAAAAAGTATAGATGGGGTTACAGAACCACAACCTGTGATTTTTCCCTCTCTTTGAAGAAAATTAGTAAAATTCAAAATTTAACAGATGTCAATGTGCAAACAGAAACCAATGCATGATATTCAAGGCATATAACTCACTCCATTGTGGTCAGTACAGGGAATCACGTCAGTAGCATTATTTAACAGAATCACAGAATGGTTGAGTTTGGAAGGGTTCTCTGGAGGCTATTTGTTCCAACTTGCCCTGCTCAGGCAGGTATACCCAGAGCAGGTGGCCCAGGACTTCAAAAGCCATGAGGTTATCCAAGGACTCCACAACATCTCTGGACAACCCATGCCAGTGCTCTGTCACCCCCACAGAACAGAAATGCTTCCTTATGTCTTGTGTTCTTGTCTGCACCCATTGCCTCTTGTCCTGTCACTGGGCAGCACTGGGAAGGGCTTGAGTGTTCATTACCCAAAGATTTTTGGGTTGTTAGTTTTCATCCGGTTGTGAGTAATTTGTTAAAACAGAGTTTTTCCAAACATTAAACTGAGCATCCTCTTCCAGAATCATTTAGATTATTGCATGTCTAATTAACACTTAGGAGTGAGAATGTTATCTTCATCCATTTTAACATCTGACCTGATTTCTCATTTTATAATTTGCTACCAAATGATATTGCATACTCATGACTGAGATGTAGATTTTTCAAGATCCTTATTTATCATTTCTGGGCTTTGAAAACATCTGTGCTTCTTGTCAATATGTCTTTCTTTTGTAAGAAAAGCATTCCCAGTCTCTCTGTTCTTTCCAAACAATTTATAAACAAATAGTTCCAATGATAGCATAAGAAGTAGGTTGACTTACGTTTTGGGTGGCTGTTTTTTTTAATGGTGAATTTAGAAGGGGACTTCAAAACCAAATGTCTTTTTATAACAATTTCAATAAATGAAGTGCAAAGGAATGTAACCAAAAAGGACTGTATTGCTCATATTGCTTTTTACAATGCAGAAGTGAAAAAATGTTTAATTTGCATCTTTTCATCAGCAACATGAGGACTTGAAAACTACAATTTGGGGTTTTGTTTTTAAAATTGTAGAGCATGAAAAGAGGTAAAGATCACCTGAATAGTTAAACTTGGAGAAAAGCAGTAAGAGCATAAATGATTTGTTCTATAAGGGTTTAGACTACAGCCACTTGCAAAGCAGCATATCTGTCCTCCAGAAAAAAAATCAAATCTTTTGATTTGTTCTAGTTCAAGATGAAACAAAAAGCTAAACACATGATTTTTAAAAATATATTGTGTTTGGGAAAATATTTTTTCAGAAACCTTGTACTAATTTTTAGACATATTTTTGTAAATGATGCATTGTAAAAATCATCATTTTACACTGTCTAAAACACTCAAGAAAGTGAAATGTCAAAATAAAAACCATATGGGATTATTAAAACAATTTTATCAAAACAATTCATTTACAGTTTTCTATTAAACTTTTCAACAAACCAACTTCTTCTTAAATTTCTTCTAAAAGACTTAGAATTTGACAAATCTGACAGAAAACTTGTACTCTGAGTATTTATTCCCAGCACTAACTGTGATTATGTATCTTTCTCTAGGAATCAAAAATAATATTCTCAATCACTCAGAATCACGTCAGATATTTTGTATATAATAATTTAGCCAACTACTTCATCCTTTTATTTGTCATTTCTTGGACATTTTTGTGTGAACACTTTCAATAATAAAGGAATCTTTTCTGTCTCTTAAAAAAAATAATAAAAAATAATAATAATAAAAAATATTTCACCCTCCTCTTGTCATTGTCTAATTCGTTGAACCTGTACTTATTTGAATATTTGTATGTCTTTGCGTTATTTCAAATGTATACAGTTGTGTTTGGATTTTATCCTGTCTTGCAGATGGATATACCAAATACTGCTGAGTAATAGCATATTATTACACAAAAGTTTCAAATTCCTCCATAATAGCTTGGTCCCACAAGATTCTTTAATAAAGCCACCATGGGGCTACTCAGGGTAAAGCTTTCCGCACCATCTGTGAAAGCCATAAAGATAAAGGACTGTAACATAAACTTTGAGATTTATAGTCAACGGCCTAAAGAAGAGCATAAAGAAAACTTCAGATACTGGACTTCAAGTACACATATAAGTGTGTGATGAACTGCCTTGACAGAGAAGAATCCTCCTGGGAGTTTCCTTGAAAGCATAAGCAGAATGTGGAAGGAACCTTAATGACGGTTAATGAAGACACTTCCCATCAGCTGAGCTGTGGAAACATTGTAAAGGATCTCAGAGTCACCCTGTTCTGAAATAATATCTGTTTGTCCATATCTATCCTCTCAAATATACGTTTTTGTAGCTGGAGCAGGCTAGCATGCTGTAAAACTATGATTAATTACTGTGGGTGTAATTCATCCCACTTTCCTTTATGTGTCTGCTGAAAGTGTGTTCTTATCTGAACCAATTGCCCCAGCTGGACAGTGAAAAGAAATAAGTGCTTCTATATCAAGATTCATCTTATCTATTTTTAAATCCTAACTAAGAATGAGAGGACTCCTGATCTTGAAAAATCTACATATTTCCACTGACTATAAATAAAGTTTGAAACTCTCGTATAACTTTATATGCATGCACTGGAGACACATATATTTAATCTGATGAAACTTGTTTACTGAATGCCAACGACCACCTATTGAATAAATCATGGTAACTGTCCTAGAACTGTACAAGACTGAGAAGAGTTTCACCCTCTGTGTTGCAGAGCATGGTCAGCCTCCCATCAGCCCCTGCTCATCTTCCAGTGAAAGGTCTGAAATTAAAAATGCCTTTTTTTTTTTTTTTTTTTTTTTTTTTCCAATCTTAGCCACTCTGTTGTCCCTACTCATCCCTTCAGTCCCTGAATTTTCATGTAAATGTTTGCAAGGTAAGCCAAAGACTTGCAGCATTTTTGGGTCATTAGTGTCATGGAATGCTCAAGAATAACAGAGTACCATAAATATATGACAGATTTGTGCACCCCCACTCTTTACACCAACAAAGAAAGGAAGGAAGAAAAAATCTAAAACCTAAGGAAGAAAGGAAATGATAAAACAGGTATGATTAAAAAAAAAAAAAAAAAAAAAAAAAAAAAAAGTTACTTACTAAAATTTACTTACTTTTCCTGTAGTTCTAAGTAGCAGTAGTTACTCTGAAGATACCACAGATGCAAGGTCTGAGTAATAATGTCCCAGTTTAGGTGCCTATGTCTAGCACTGAATTAGTAGCAATTATTATTTATGAATTACCTGCAATTGCACTGACAAATCTCAGTCACGGATTTGCATTCTGCTGAATCAGATATTAATAAAATATGAAACAAAATAAAATAAAACAAACAAAAAAGAAAAACCTGCTCTAAAGCATTTAGAATAAAGTGTTAAAAAAGGTAACAGTTCATAGATGTAGGAGTACAAGAAAATAGCAATTCATGAAAACAGTGGGATGACTATTATCCTAGTAAGAACTATATACATAAGTTTGTACACTTTAATTAAGATGTAGGATACTGTCTCCATGCAAGAGTCAGGAAAATCTTGTTTTCAAATTTCATGGCTATGCATATGACTGAAATAAATGGAAAAAATATTTACCTTTATCTGGCCTTTTTCACAGGGTTCACTGCACACAGATCTGATGATATTATTTTTCTCTGACCATATTTCATCATCATCCATTTTCAGCTCACCATTGTCCCAGCTGCCAACATTGATATAATCAAAGTAGTCTTTCCCCATTTTCTTAAAATTCATGATTTCGTATCTTTGGAAACACAAAGGGAAAATAAGGTGAGTTTAGGAAAGCATCATCTGATCTAGTGAGAGATGTCTCTGCCCATGGCAGGGGTATTGGATTAGATGTTCTTTTAAAGGTGCATTCTAACCCTAACCATTCTCTGATTTTATGATTACAAAATGTTTCACGTTAAAGTAACACCATACAGTCAACATAAATCTTATTAAAACTAAATGAAAAATTTCCAGCATTATGTTTGTCCTTGAGGTTCTCCCTCTTGTGAGATCCTGAAAATTCACTGAACCCTCAGAAGCTAAATTACTGAGCTCTTTAGACTTTATTTTTTTAAGGAAAACAATGAAACAAGACAATGAAACAAGATTCACACTCTCTACCTTCAGGCATTGAAATGTACTAAGTAGGGAACCTCAGCCATTCTAGTTCCCTTTTATAGCAGATGCAGAGAAACCTAAACACGTGATGGTGATTCCCAATACCAAATGCTCCTCGCTGTCTGCAAGTGCCCATTTATCTGTTGAGAGTAATCCAGGTAAGTGAGGTAGAAGCAATCTAGACCTGTAGAATGAAAAGACTTTGACTGCATAACAAAATTTGGTGTGACACCTGGAGAGGTATCAGGCATCATCGATCAGGCATAGACTCCAGGACTCCGGGACTTGCTGGAGTCTTCAGGGAGACCTGATCAAGAGACACTGCTTCTTTATTTCTTTTTCTTTCACAGAATTGTAGCATCAAATGCTATTATCACCCATCCACACAACCCACTTCACGTTTAAATAATACCTCAGTGATCAGAACATGTCTAATTCCTCATAGAATATACGGAAGGGAAAGAGTATTCATACGTCAGATCTAGGCTGCTTCTGGGTAAGACCTTTTTGACCTTTATTAACAGAAGTGTTAACAGTACAGCCAGAGCTGATCCCAATGTTCAGGCTCACATTTCTCCCTCTCCCTCTTCCTCTTACTTTCTTATTAGCTCCCACAGAGTCCTAAAGAAAGTCTGTGGAGCAGCCTAGGATTCATCAGCCTCCTACTATCATGCTGAAGACCAGGTCCTGCCGTACAAGTCAGTTCTTTTGGCATTTGTAATTCATGCTTAGACAGTTGGGCAGTTCCTGAAGTAATGACGTTATGTGTTCTTTACTTCCTTTTCAGTGAATTTTGCAGTAATCACACTAAACAACATGATATTCACTGATGAAAAATAAATGATATAAACAGAGAATGAATATGAATGCCATCATAGGCCTATAAAACCTGGCTGGATCATAAGTGAGGAGCCTACGTTTTCTTGGCAGCAGGCAAAAAATTAGTCCCCAGGAGAAAGCATATTGACTGAGTTGGATTAAGAGTTATATTGTCAGAGTACACATTATGAAGCCCAATCTAGAGATAATGAAAAGAACCAACTCATTAAATCATTCAGTCTCTTAAATAAGATACTAAAGGATCTCTTATAAATTTTGAGGTAATGGTTTTGAGACTAGCAAGCAGTAATCATGCTATAACATCAATATTTTTCCCAAGCTGACATAGTGCATATATATAGCAAAACTCTTCTGTTATGCTTTTCTCCATCCATGGATCTTAGAATGCTTTAAACAAAGAGATAAAGTCTAACTGTCTCAGTGGAGAAACTGTGTGAGGGAGTCAATGCCAAAGTCACACACAGGTCAGGATCAGGACTGCAAGCAACCTGTGAAAGAAAACGGAAGTGGAGCCTGACTGAATGGGTGATATGTTGTTATCCTTATCATGAGAGTCTTAAATCTTTCCAAAACTCCAAATCTTTCC
>NC_048893.1:196187365-196188384 GCF_011077185.1 Oxyura jamaicensis | reverse complement strand
TCCTTATCATGAGAGTCTTAAATCTTTCCAAAACTCCAAATCTTTCCTTATCATGAGAGTCTTGAATCTTTCCAAAACTCCAAATCTTTCTCCAATCTTTCCAAAATTCATTTCCAGAAATGAATGATAACATAGCTATGAAGAAAAAAAAAAATATGATTATCCTAGATTTATAATATCTTACTTTCCATCCTGCACAAAGAAGTACCCACAACCTTGAGACTCAGCTACCTTGTCAAAGTTAGAGAAGTGAACACAAGAGTGACATAATTTATTTCAGATAATGCATACACAAACCCAAATAAACAGGTTGGTTTTATACATGTTTAAAAAACTTTTTTTTTTTTTTAATTTTTATTTTTTTCCTGAGATTCACAGACACAGTTTGTTCAAGGATAAACAGACTAACTCAAAAGTTAGCTCAAAATCCCTTGTGGGGTCTTTATTCAGCATTGTCAGGACATCAAAACACTCCTCTGAGGGTTGCTTTGTTAAAGCTGTCAGTTCAGAGTTTTATGGGCAGATGAACAAAAGTATTGCCAATGCTCATCATACCACAGGAACTAAAATAATTATCCCTCCAGTAGCTGCAAACTAGTTCCATGCATACATCCCAGGAGTAATACTGGAAAGAAACCTGACAAATTAAATAAACCTATTGGCTCAATGTATAGCGTCTCTCCCAAGACCTTTGAGGAGAACAGTGCTGGTGGACTGATAGTAATAGCCAGACTCAGGAAGTCCATTTCTACAGTGGAAGTTCATGAATCACTGGTTCCCTGGAGCTTTCTTGAGTTACCGCAGGGACAGTTTATCACTTTAAGATAGGAGAGACCAGATGGTGCAATAACACATTTCCAGCAGTGCCCTAATCGCAGTGCAAAACACTTGTTTCAAATCAGAAGTGCCACAAAGTTGCTGAGAATCCCTATCCTGTTGGTAGCAAAACCAAAATATTAGCATCTTGTTTTTCTTTTTTCATTTTCTTTTCGTTTTCATTTTCTTTTCATTTTCTTTTC
>NC_048893.1:196148581-196182365 GCF_011077185.1 Oxyura jamaicensis | reverse complement strand
TCTCTTCTCTTCTCTTCTCTTCTCTTCTCTTCTCTTCCCTTCCCTTCTCTTCCCTTCCCTTCCCTTCCCTTCCCTTCCCTTCCCTTCCCTTCCCTTCCCTTCCCTTCCCTTCCCTTCCCTTTTCAATTTTTTCTTTGGAGTTTCTATAGTAGTTACAGTTAGCTGTTATTTCCCCAAGAAATCATAGATGTTGCTTTATTATTATTATTATTATCCATGCCTTCTATCCCTCCTAAAGCAAGGTCTCCACCAGACTATCTATCTTCTTAAACTCAGCATATAGATAAAGGATTTTGGAATAGGGCCAGGACTGGAAGCATCTTGTGAGATTAATCATCTGATGTATAGTATCAAAACCCTTTTGCTATACATTGAAATCCCGAACTATCTAGGTCAGAAAGGCCTTTTATGTTGTGTTTCCCTGCTTAACACCACCACCACAATACAGCTGTGAGGATTTAAATTTCTGCTTAACAAAGTGAAGATGCGAACAGGGTACATGAGTCATTCCAGTCCAACTGCACCCTCTCCCAGCTACTGCACATAGTATTTGACAGTGCTCAAATGACTAGAAACTACTAAAAAAATGGGAATTAAAGATGGTGCTTCCTACTAACCCTTCTTAAACACTAGACAGTAAATTTTTACTCAATGTTGGCTAATTTAAGCACATCATCTGGATTTAATCACATGACAGTTTTAGTAGAGGGAACAAAGACCCATGTTTCTAAAATGACCAAGTTCTGAGCACATTTTTTCCCCTCACACATGTAATTAGTTTCAGTAGACAGAGCACTACTGTATCTCACGCACATGGAGGACCCATGCTCTACAGTGAAACACTGATGCTCTACAGTGCCTTGAGCAAATAACTGCACACAATATAATTCCTTCATCTTGTTCCCTAGAATTTAATATTAATTATAAAGAGACAAAAAAAAAAAAAAAAAAAAAAAACAGTTAAATTCCTTGCAACAAATGGAATTAAAACATTATTGTTAAGCATCCCTACATGAGGAAAAGGTAAAGATAAAGGTCTCTGAAAAATGTAGATGTTGTCATTGGTGCATGGTGTTACATGTCATTTGTTTGCTGAAGTCTTCAGTCTTTCTGCAAGAAATGAGTGAAAAAGAGAGAGGGAATAAGGTAGGATGTAATCCACTGCATCCAAACATTATTAAATTCAAATTGGAATCTTTAAAGAAAAGTCTTTTTAAAAGATTATGTCAGAAAAATCCAGACTGAGCACTTTTCTTCAGAATTCAGCTATTTGTAAAAATAGAAATGTTTAATGGAAGACAGCCTTGCTCACCAAAACAGTGCTGAAAATAAATTTCCATCCACATTTTTTCTGTATTCCTGCCAGTTTGTGTTTGAGTTCTCCTGCCAGTTCCTTAGAGTCTGAGTATGAAGATTTCTGAAATATGTGTCTCCAGATAACTGGTTAAAGCAGACTGTTTTGTAGGTGTCTGGCCTGCTGTCTTTTGGGGAGAATGCTGACATTACAGTTTTTCAAATAAAATGAGAAAAAAAAAAATGCACAAAACTTTTGAATATTGCAATATTGTGACAAATAGAATTTCCTTTTACCACCACACATTACACTGGAGTTAATGATTTTTTCTTAATTCACATTACTGGGAGAATATAGAATTTAAATAATGAATGCACAGGATGAACAGTTTTCCCTCTAGTCATCTGTTTACATTGTGTCGTCACACAGATATTTAAAAACTTCCCAATAATGCAGACAGAAAGGGCTGCTTCAATCAAACTGGAATAAATGTAGTGAATGAGGCAGGAATCAATCCACTGAACTGTAAGGATAAATAAATATACTTTGAATGTTGTCACACTTGCTGTTCATCTTCTGACAGTTCAGTAGGCAGAAACCTAGTGAAAAAATCTCATTACTCTTCTGATTGTGTACTTCTATATGGACACTGCATGTATGTCATAAACAAACAAACAAACAAAACTCTCAGATATTTAAATTATCAACAAAATGAGCTTTGTTTAAATTCAGTTTAGTATATATCAGCGCAATATGAAATAATAGCTTAGTCTGCTACGCAAGTGTTTATTACAACTTTATTTGGAAGGTAATGAAGTAGTTTTTAATTATTCAGATGGGAAAAAAATCCCAGATAAATCTAGACAACTATTTTATAGTTTAGATTTCTTAATAAGGAAACTATATCCAGGTGATTATTCAAATAATGACTGCTTAACTCTTGAACACATGTTTTTAAATACTCAAAGAGAGAGAGGGTAATGCTATGATGGACATCATGGTATATGAACATAAAATTGAAGGTCTTGTGGTTTATTGTTCACACAGGAAGACTGTGTACCTGAAAACTTCTCTTTTCTCTAACCATAATTTAGATATCATTAAAATTACTTATTAATGAAAAGAGTTATTTTGGAAAAATAAGCTCAGAAAGTATGAAAATATGAAAAATAAAGTGTGAGATCTTAGTTCTGATGTCAAGTGTGAATGCATCTACTTTGCACAGTTAGAATGTCTGGTATTTAAGTAGTTTGACAGATGTTAACATTACCTCCCCGGAGAGTCGCCATTCTCATCAAACAAGATCATGTCCCCAGAGACCCCCGTAAAGTTGGTCTTCATGAGGGACTCCAGGAGCTTCCGGCCATCAATGGGCTTCATGGCATCGCAGAGGCCTACATAGCCCGGACACAGCGACAGCTGCATGTTGTGGAGGCCATACGCCATCGAGTATATCGCATTGATTACAAAGCCCATCTTGGAGTCCTGAACGTGCTGCGTCCTCAGAGTCATCTGGCCTGTTGGGGAACATCAGAAAGCAGGTGTCTAGTGCACAAGGCTGAAATACAATCAACTCCTTAGACATCTGTTGATGTTATTCATAGTGGGAAAAAAAAAAGAAAAAAAAAAAAAGTCTTCTTAAGCAGCTCATAGTGGATGCTGTTCTCAGTACACGCACTGACCATGTTTTTAAAAAATAATAATAAAAAAAATAAAAAATAAAAAAAAGAGGAAAAAAGGAACTAACAAACAGGTTCCCTTTATATGTTTTACTATCCAGCTGATGCCTTTCTCTGTGTAACTCCACAGCTCACACATGTTTTTTTCAAAGTGCCTGTCACTAACTATAACATAAAGCTTCTGTGACTCCAGGAACTTCTCCCGGACTTCAGAAATCTCTCTAAAGCCTCAGAAATCTTTTTGTGAATACTGGAGGTGGAAATGCTAACATGGGTTATATCCAGTAGCGGCCTTGAAGACAACACTTTTATTTCAGAGACTCAGAGACATGGGAACCGATCCTGTGTTAACTGAGTGACCTGGCACAATTTTTTTACTGTATCAAAAAATTGCCAGACTGCTAACTCTCCTATCTCTATGTCCTTTGCCCCTTTCCATTTGCAAAGTGAGGATAACGATGCAATGTAGATGAATGCATTAAAATGTCCATGAAGAGTTTGATGATGTGCCTAGTTAATGACTCTTAAGTGAGAGTATTACTGTCTGCTTAAGACAGAATTGGTAATCATACTTTTTTGGCTTTTAATATATAATGCCTGGATTTCTATTTCCTGCTTAAGCTTCTGTAAGATGTACAATAAAAAATCCTTTCAGCAGCACCCTGAAGGGCTTTTTTTTTTTTTTTTTTTTTTTTTTTGTGCTGTGTTGTGCAAGTGCAGTGTTATTAATGACGTATTCACCCTGTTGGCAGCACCAGCCCAGATAAGGAAGAGTAGTCTGGAGGTTTTCTGTCTCACATGTCATCAGCAAAGCTGCCAGCTACACTTCAGCCACCAGATCTTTAACACGGGGGTGTGGACAAGAGTCAGAGACAAAACAACTTCATCAATGGTGCTGGGAATTTGTCAGGCACCTGGAAAGATTTGGCTCTGGAGGGAGGACATGCAAAGAGGTCTTCAGTGTCCGTTTTAGAATATTTGCTCTTCTTTTATCAGTTGAGCAGCTGTCCCCAGGGAGCCCTGTGTGTGGGCAGCCAGGAGCAAAGGGAATGCAAATAACCCTCTCTGTCCACTGTATGAGTTTCCCTCCCGAAGAGGCACTGGCAAGCAGCAGGGATGGAGCTTACACATGCCCATGTGAGCTGCAGGAGCTGCACAATGTGAGAAGAAAGATATGCGATGGGAAGATGATGTACAGACAATTGTTTATTGAAAGAAATGAAGACTAATATACAACATCTACTGTACCATTATCCACCCCAAAGACAAGCATCTGATCTGACGTCTAGGCACTAGATATAGTGCTTAGTCTGTGCATATGAACAAGGCTCTCCAGCAAGTGCCTGATACCATCATATACTATGTGCACCTACATTTTGATGGTGAATAATAACATCACTATGCAGTTCTAATTACTGAAAAAAAAATTGGAGTACTGAAAACATCAGGAGTAGTAACAAAGATACTTTGTTACTACAATGCAATACTTTGCATTGAAAATCATTGTGTAGAGTTCAGTAAGTGAAGGATTGGACTGAGAGGTCCCTTCTCTCCTTCTACTTCACGCTGGAACTGGCACTCCCAGTTCCAGTACTAGTCAGCCTCAGGAGCAGTTATTAACATTTCAGATAGTTAAGTGATATGAGCTTGAAGTATCTGTAATAGAATTAAAACTTGGAAACAACATGCAGTGTTGCTTGTTTCATCTGTTCTACCAAGGTATTGCTTTTTCCTGATTAAAAATAATAGGCATAAAAACTGCAATGGTGAAGTACATGTAAAACCTCTATTAATTGAAATTAAGTGGAAAATTAAACAAGCATATTACATTGCAATACACAAAACTTGTTTTAACCAATTATTCACCCTCAAAATTAACAGCTCACAAACCATGCAGTTAATTATAGTAGCCATTCGAATGAATCAGATTTGCATCAGCAATAGTATTTATTATGAAACAATATTTCAGCTGTTTTATTGCATATGATTGCTTAAAATTTAATAACTATTTTTTTACAGTAGCACTCTCCACTGGGCTTTGTGCTTCAATTTTATTGAATTATTATTCTGACTTCTTTAAACATTGAATCTCATTCAGTTCACCTGATAATTTGTAATGAGGCTGCTTAGCTCTTCGTAGAGGCTGCTAGCAGTTGTCAATGGAGTTGTGAGGGAATTAGCTGTTTTAAAGAATTTTAATATACTTCCTGCAGCTGCAGAACATTTTACTGAGATGTTATCTGGCCCACTTTTCTACATAGGGGCATATCCAACCTGCCATGTCTGACTTCCAGTTTACATGACCTCAGCACTCTGTAGTTAAGGTGAACATCTCAAAAAATGAGGCAAAATGATTTTTTTTTCCTTTTAATGTACCATAATAGAGTCTTCAAAAATGCCAATATTAACAACAGCAGCAATGACAAAAATTAAGTCTGAAAGTGATTTTCAACACCCACTTCACAAAGTATTTAAGCATGTCAGACTAGAAGCATAACCCTACTGACATCAGTGATCCTATTAGTGGTTTTAAGACAAGTCTGAATACACAAGTTAGGAGCTGGTCTCTCAGACAGCAAAATAAATAAATAAATAAAAATTAAGTCTATCTCTACAGAAAGTATGATTTAGGTAGCCTTAAATACACTGTTCACTTAAGTGTTATTTTCCACTGTCTCCACTGGAACTCACTCTTAAATTTATTGATGAGTGCTATCTTCAGTCAAGAGCCTTTCTTGATGCAGGGTCATCATGAGATTGAGAGGTGGCACTGATGAATTTAATGATGATGACGCTAGTGATGTTCAACAGAATTGACTGCACTGATTAAACTTTTAATCAAGAAAAATGTAAAATTCTAATAGAAGTTGAGGAGTTCCTAAGAATAAGAGGACAGGGAATAAATATCCACCCACTGGAACTCATATGCTTGCTCTTAATACCCATTGCAGAACTTTTTTATCACAGTCAAAACAAATTCTATTTCTATAAAAGATCTTTATTTATTATTATTATTATTATTATTTTTCTGTCTTGTACATTCCCATATGAGACAAATTTGTAAAGAAGGAAATTATTAAAAATTTTTGCTTTCCTATGGCCTGTGAAAAGCTAATGTAATGCCACTAAACTTAGGCATGGACAGACAAACAGGCCATATCCAGGTGAATGTTTTAGTTCAGTTCAGGAGTGGGCTTTCAAAGCCAATCTCCAAATCATTTGTGCTCACTCTGCTTTCATTTGCATTGAGTGTCACAGTCTCAGAGAAGTGTACAGAATTTCTTTCAAATTAAACTAAACTGGATGAAGTGCTCCAGGAGAGCACCTGATGTACCACAGCTACAGGTGGGCATTCAAAACATACAACAAGTCTAGCGACAGTTTGGAGCAAAATTCCCCCAAGCTATGAATCCCATTTGGCTCCCAGCATTTGAGAACAGACTCAGCATCTCTCCCAGGAGCAGGAGGCACAGAGGCAGCAAGTGAATGGGCTAGGTACAAAGACAAAGTAGGTCTCCAGTGAATACCTATCCCAGTTTTGACAGGCTGAAGTACCTATTCTGTGGCTGAGGTGGGAATTTTATTTTATTTTTTTGAGATGTAGCTTACCTTCCCATAAATATCGTTTGAAATAATATCAAGTTATTTATGAGTCTGTGCTAAACTTGGTGATTATGTCTATAGGATTATAGAAAGTGATATGTACTGCAGTACATTAGAACCAATAAATATTAACTCTGTGTCATGATATTTACTGCAGAAATAAAAAATCCCGCCTCCTGCAATTAGGAGGTACAAGGCAGTGGAAGAATGCAGAGTGAATCAAATCATACTGAACCTTAATGAAGAAACTGGGATAACATTTGTAAAACAGAATGACCAAATTTGGAGGAATTATCTGAGAAAAAAAATTAATAATAATAAAAAAAAATCTCAGTGGTTAATGCACATGAGCAGATTTCTGTTTATTCCTTAGTCTTTCTTGCCCAAGACATTTTGGAAGTAAATAAGGGCTTATCCTATTATTTTCGAAGCTGTAAGATCATGAGGATTTGGATTCTGGATCCGAAGTCACACAGCCATTTCTGTCTAAAAAATACTATGGAGACACACCCTGTGCCTTCTTTGTCAAATCAGACAACCCACCCGTCCTTCAGTTTCCCATCCAGTATTTCTTTTCTACTACATTTCATTTGCCATTTTTCCTTAGACTGAATATTCCTCAGGAAGAGGACTGCCTCTTATCATCTTCTGCCTCTGCTGTGCCTAATGCAATGGTGCTTATTACTGGTTGGAGTTTTTAGGGGCTACTGTACTGTCTCTGAAAAGTAAAATTATCCTTGATTTATTAAAAAAAAAAAAAAAAAAAAAAAAAAAAAAAAAATATATGTAAAATATATATATATATATATATCATTTAGAAATCTCTTGTTATGTAATCAAATAACATACAAGATTCAGGGGAGCCTTTCCAATAGGGGTAAATGAATTAAAACACCTACTTAAGAATTTGTTGCCTTTGGAATGTGTGGCTAATATTTTTTTTTTCTTTTTTCCCCATGTAAATATGCATTCCACATTCCTAAATGTATCTGTATCTGTCCCTAGGTTTATCACAGGACTGTGACTTCACCAAAGGTGAAGAGTGGTTTTACGAGTTGTATACATCCAGAGCATCACAGCCTGCACTTTTTCTGCCCACACTGCTGGGAGAGACCCAGTTTAGGATGCTGAACCAATAAAATCACAAGGGAGGATAAATGCAGGGCAATGACACACAGTGCTACTCAGTGAAGGCAAGCTTCGGTGTGAGCAGTTCAGAGTTGTTGAGGCACCTTGATATGGTGAACCTGGGAGGTACAGGGCACTGGGCAGGACTGGCTCCGAAAGCAGTCTCGAACCCTTTCAGCAGAGGCTGCCCAGCACCTCGTCCAGATTTGTTCCTTAAAGCTGTCACGTCTCCAAAACGCAAACGCGTAGATGATGGAAGAGAAACCTGTTCTTTCACCAAGAAAAGTGAATCCAGCTGGCAACGGCTCAGTCTTGGATCCATTTAAAACCAATTAGTGTTCTTATGGGCACGGAGCCACGAAACCACTCTAGGGCTCTCGCAGGCCCGCTTTTGCTACGCAGCGGACGCCACACCCCCAAGGCTCCGGCTGTCCCAGCTGTGGCTCCACCTGCTGGGCACGGCAAAATAAAATAAACGGCCCTTGCAGGAAATTCTGAAATTTCAGTTATTTCCTGTACTTGCAATGCAGGTTTTTGGAAAATATTCATCGAATTATAGAATCACATAATGGTTTGCTTTGGAAATGAACCTTAAAGATCATCTAATTCCATCCTCCTTGCCATTATTCTTCAATAAATTCTGTCACTCTGTCACAGGAAGATAAGATAGTATTTTGTCTGTTCTTCTCTTTGCCAGCTGGTGTGACATCTGGAAGCCTCACCAACTTGGGTGCTAAAGACTGCAAAGCTACCATTGCTTAATATGCTTTGCCTGTTTTCTAACTTTTCTAAAGTTGAAAATACTTTGAAGTTTGAAGAATTAAGAAAAGGTAAAGGAAAGAGTGAAAATATTTGAAATTCCCAGAAACCCCCTCTTTATTTCTTTATGCAAGGAGAAGCAAGTGAAAGAAATGTGAGAGAATATGGGAGAATATTTTTTCCAACATGCAGAACAAGTTGCCTTTTTTTTTTTTTTGTGACTCAACCACACACTTGGGCAGCCTGTTCCAATGATGCACAACACTTTCAGTAAAGAAATTTATCCTAATGTCCAACGTAAACCTCCCCTGGTTGGAGGAGTTTTTTGGCAACTTGCCTGGTTGGCAACTTGAGACTATTTCCCCTCATCCTGTAACTTGGTGCTTGCAAAATGTTTTTGATCAGCACAAAATGTTTTCTTCACTGTTCAAAAATGCAGACAGTACTTCCAGAAGATGTTTTTAACATGCTTAGTTGACTTTGGTGTCTTACTTCTTTTTAAGTCTACAAAAGCCAGGTGTATTCTGGGCTCTCACAAGTCTGCCTGGTGGTTGACCTCCGTCCTTGGGTGCTTGCATACTAACAAAATTGTGGGTTCTGTTGTCAAGCTCAGTAACATCAGAGAAAAAGGTAACAGTGACCATAAGTCTCAGAAGAAGGTAAATAAATGGATATCCATTACCTCACACCATTTTCTTAGGAATAATATTATTATTCCACCTTCTATGGAATTCAATTTATTTGATCATAAATTGCAATTAAATACAACTGCGACAGAAGCAAGAGCACATTAAAAGTGGGCCTAAAACTTTCTGCACTTGTAAACATGCTTGTGTGAAGTATATGAATCTATGCAGGAAGCTGAATTTTTGTGAGAAGAGAATTATGGGAATTACTCTAATTCATCCATCTAATAGGAAACATCCATAATCTGGATACATCTAATTACACTTTGCATTTATTGTTAAGGCTAAAGAGACGTGGTCTACCAGTACAATTGTATTAATATCTTCTAGGTAGTTTTCAGGGTTCAGAAAAGCAGTGAGAAAAGGAATGGTAGCATAAAGGATATAACCACAGTTGAATGGTATATCATCAAAGGATCCTAATGTATGGAAGGAGGAAGGCAGGGAGCATAAAGTGATAGAAAAAAGATGTAGCTTTGTAGTCAGATTTTGGAAATCAGTAATAGTAATGGGAAGACTGCAGTTATTCAAGGGTTTGAGTTTCAGGGATGTTAAAATCAGGTTTTAAATATATATATATATATATATATATATATAAAGTCTTTCAAATAGGTATAACAGAATATATAGCAGTCATCAGCGCCATACTGCTTCGTTCTCTGAGTGAATCAAAAAATAGTGACATGCCTGCATAGGCTCCTGGCTCAGATCATGTCAGACTTCTGGAAAATTCAGAACTGAATCTATGCCTTGCAGCTAATCTGCCTTTGGGAATTTCTGGACCTGAAACAGCATTACTGTAAAAGTAGCGATAAACAGTGTTTGAGCTTCAAATCTGAAATGTTGGCCATAAAGATGAGGCTTGGATCATCTTCCAGCTTGCAAGTGCCCAAACATGATACATTATATAACAAGTAACAAACTAAGTGAGAGACAGGATGCACTCAGGAGAATTAAAATGTCCTTTAATTCACTGTTAAAAAAAATAAAATAAAATAAAAAAAAAAATCTTAACTTGTTTTGATTTGTTTTCACTAGAAATCTAAAGATAAAAGTGTGGGAATGCCACATGTTTGGGGAATGTGGGGTTTAAATGTGACACATTCATTGAAATATGGAAAACAAGCCATCCGCTCTGACAGAACTTACTTTTTCATCAGCTGGGGTTTGACTAAACCAATTTTGGCATTTGAGTTTCAATTTAACAAACAGGTTATTATCCTGTTGCAGTACAAAGACTAGACATTTATGCGTGATTCCTAAATTCTATCTGGAAATACAATAGGGCCATTTGTTAAACCAAGTTCCTTTTGAGCTGAAGCTCTAGGATTTTCTCTGGGTTGTTTTGACCTCATTAGAATTAGCTGGAGCTGGACGATATTGAGCAAACAAGCACATATGTTTCACATTTATATGTTTTGTGCTTTTCTGTACACTTAGCCACAAACATTTTCTCGCATTTATCCCAGATCTCCTTTCTGCAAATAAACTCTTTCACTCTTAATCCTGTCATTAATTGCTTGGAGAATTATAGCAATAATTCTCCCATATGCATTTTAGTAGTATACTTGAAAAAAAAAGTTTTTATTTCATAGAAGCCACATGGTTAAATCAAAAGGGGATTAATTGACTTACTTCATCTTGCTAAGACTCATTCAAGACGCTGCTGCAAGTGTCATTTTCCCTGCCTATTGCTTTGAGTATGTTCTTCTTCCCTATAAACCCTGCCACTGGCTCCTTGATCCCCAGCATGTCAGATATAAGTCGCTTTTCTCATTTTCTTTGCCCTCTGTGTCCTGTCTATAGTTGATCTCTGATTAACTCAGCTTCCATCATTTATCTTTGTGTTTTCCCCTTGCTGCTTTGAACCACAGTATTTAATGTCAGGACCCTTCTGTAAATAAATACCTGCAAAAATGGTCTATCACCTTTCTTCAGATTCTTGTTTCTATCATGCCTTTTCATGAGGCTATGAGTATTTCTGAAGTCTGTAACCTCTGCAGGTCAAACCAAGATGTTACAATGTTTCACCAACATTATCCTCTATTACTTCTCTCTGCCTTGTCTTAGACTTAGATCATAGATAATTGGGATATGTATTCTGGTTTTGCACTGTGTTTAAGAAACACTTTAAAAAAATGATGTTCCATCTATGCCTCTAGCTTTTAGGAGCTATAAGAAAAAGAAAATAACTTAGAAGCAGAGGCAAAAGGATTAATTTAACAGTTAGGTAGATGTAATAAATAGGCTTTTGCTCCTGGTGACTTTGAAGGCTTGACTTTTTCCACGAATGTCAGTTGAGCCAGAGTTTAATGTACTTTCCTTACATTTTGTTTTCTTTCTGGTCTGTGTTAAGATGCATTTGTAAAACACCCTCACCAGGAGAAAAATTCGAGCTTTGATAGGAAGACTTGCCTGTGAGAATGCAAGTGCATACACTCCCAGTCTCTAAAGGTGTAAAGGCAATTGATAACAAGGGATTGGATTAACCTTTTATGACCTGAAGACAGTCATTGAGTAGAGTTACTCATCTGGTTCAAGTTGCACACCTATTCACAAATTTCACTGAGTCGTGGCATTAGATAATAAAAAAGATATCTGTCTGGTGCCAGAGGGGAAGACAAATCCAATTCTTGTAAAATCCCTACTGTTTTGAGGCCATTACACATCTCCTTTTCAAGATGCATTATAAATTCTTTCTCTGACTCTTGGTGTCTGGAGGTGGCTTGTAGCACCTGTCCTGTGGCATGGAACTGATTACACTGAAAATCAACTCAGATAAGCCTGCAAACTTCTCACTTTCTTCAGTGCTCCAGCTGGGCAGAAAATCAATGTACTTAGCGAGAGCAGAGACACCCATTTGTGTTAGGTTATGTTCAAATCTGCAAATGAAAAGCATGCTTGATGTTAATAGTTTTACCTCATTGTGAACTAAATTTATGTGAAGGGATGGAGGCCTTTTAGAATTTGATAGAAATGAATGAATAAAAAATATTTTGGGATCATTTTCTCATATTTCTCTATATGGCTGATTTCACAATCTTATTTTACATATTTTATTAAACTGCCTCTTCATTTCATAATAGTACCTGTGTGTATTTTCTTTTTGTTTAAATAAGTTGTTGATATTATTAACTTTTTTTTTGTTTGTTTGTTTTATGATATTGCAACCAGATGATGTAGAATATTTTTTTTTATTTCCTTCAAAGTAATGGTTATTACTTTCTATATAGATGTTGTCATTTAAAAATTACCTCATCTATCAACCTTATATCTTTTTATCATTATTCCAAGAAGTAATAAATGGCTTGCCTTTTGGTGCAAAGATTTTTATTTGTCTCCAGAATTCCTCTATAAGCTCATTGTGTTTGGGATCCTGAGAAATTCCTCAGCCTGTTTATTTGTCTGTTTTTAATGTGGGGCTGTTAGAGAAGAAAATGTATTTACCAAGGGTAAACTAAAGGGCACATTCCTGTTTTCTTATCAGGATAAATCTGAGACAACACTAGCATATACATCATCATGCAGAAGCTCTCAGGACAGCCTACAAAATGCTTGGGACCATGGCGGGCAAGTTTCATCTTTAATCTAGGGAAGCCTGAAGTGAGGGAATTTCAGACTCAAATCAAATATGAATTTAGGAAATGACATATATGATTTTAAAAGCCATGGGGAACATACAAAATGATGTAGAACTAAAAGCTACCATGACAAGTCTCAAAAATTCAAGTTAATTTGGAGGTTAAACTCCCAACATCAAAATCTCTCCTGAAAGCAATTCACAGAGAATACATTTGTGACTTACCTGCTGATAAATCCACCAGGTGATAAGGCTGTATATTACTAACTGCAATATTTCTTCACTTTATTACACACCCTTGCCTACTTTGGGGGCTATTGTGAAAAAAACAGCATTGGTGTCTTAGCACTTATTAAGCAAATGAATGACATGATATAAATCTCCATGTAATTGTATTGCGTTTATGTGGCAGTTTTTTGGCGGTGGTCTGCAAGGAGTGGGTAGCATCTGTGAGCAGAGCCCACCCAGCAGCTGCCCCATGTCAAATCAGAGCCAGCTCCAGATGGCTCCAAAAGGGACCTGCTGCTGGCCAGAACCGAGACATGAGCAACGCTGGTTGGGCCTCTGGGAGAACAGAGTTAAGAAAGGGGGAAAAAATCCTGCTGTGCTACAGCAGCTGGGAGAGAGGGGTGAGAGCTGAGAGAGAAGCAGCCCTGCAGCCCCCAAGGTCAGTGCAGCAGGAGGGCAGGAGGTGCTCCAGGCACGCAGCACAAGTTCCCCTGTGGCCCGTGGAGAGGTCCCTGGTGGAGCAGGCTGTCCCCCTGCAGCCCATGGGTCCCACATGGAGCAGATCTCCAAACTGCAGCCCATGGAGTAGCCCCTGGTGGAGCAGGTGGATGTGACGTGGAGGAGGCTGTGGCTCATGGAGAGTCCCCACAAGAGCAGGCCCGGAGCTGGAGCTGCAGCCTGTGGAGAGGAGCCCCCACAGGAGCAGGGGGCCTGGGGGGAGCTGCCGCCCGTGGGGGACCCGTGCTGGAGAACTTTGCTCCTGACGGATGGACCCTGTGGTACGGAGCCATGTGGAAGCAGTTCCTGAAGAGCTGCTGCCTGTGGGCAGCCCCCACAGGCTCAGTTCAGGAAGGCCAGCATCCTGTGGGAGGAACCCCAGATGGAGCAGGGGCAGAGAGGGACCATGACAGAGCGGTGGAGACGAAGCATCAGGGACTGACCGCAGCCCACGTTCCCTGTTCTACTACCGGGCTTTGGGGGAGGAGGTGGAACAGAGTGGATTGGGGGGCGGGAAGGTGTTTGTAGTTTGCTTTTTGGTTTCACTGCTCAGTTAGTAGTTGGCAATAAATTATATTAATCTTTCTACACTGAGTCTGTTTTGCCAGTGATAGTGACTGGTCTCCCAGTCCTTATCTCAGCCCCATGAGTTTTTTTCTTTGTATTTTCCCTGTCCTTCTGAGGAGAGGGAGTGAGAGAACAGCATGAGTGAGCTTAAGATGCCCATCAGTTGTTAAACAGCAACAGTCAGTGAATATCCTTTTCAGGATTTTTGACCAATGATCTAGATCAAAATCAGAATGGTAAAATTGTGTATTGTGATGATCAACAATATTCTGTGTGAAAACCCTGATTAAATGGACAGTTTTAATGGGAAGACTTATTGATTGCTGTGGAGTAGTGTCCTTTATCTGGGGAATTCCACAACTGAATTAACATTTTTCTGCCCTACAGTACAGCAATGAGAAAGAATTAAAGCTATGATAATCTTTATTTCTCTCTCTGTCTCTTTTTTTTTTTTTTCTTTTTTTTTTTTTTTTCTTTTACTATAGTCATCATGGCCTTGCAGCAGTGAATATGACAATAAAACCGAAGAAAAAATAATTAGAACAATATATTTGGAAAATTAGATTTTTTTTTTTTTTTTCTCTCTCTGATCATGATTTGCAAATCAGCACAGTGTGATTCTTGCACATTTCTTTGTGTGTTTGAAACTCCTGGGTTCTAGGAATCTTGTTGAGCTGTGGCTCATTTAGGATATCTTTGTGGGAAACCTTCCAGCAATGAATGCTGTTCCAAATGTACTATCAAGCTTTATGATTAAGTTGTCTCATATCCACAACTGGATAACTTCATGTTTAAAATAACATCTCTCTGCACCCCTGAGATATATATATATATATATTTTTTTCAGCGGTGAATTTTATTTTAGGCACTATAAAAGACTCTGTAGGCACACATGTTTCACACTTCTCAATCTTTCATATAAAACAGAAATTAGATTCTCCCAGTGCTGGTAAAAAGTCAGTAAAATAAAGGATACTCCAAAAAATAAATCTGAAATGTCACTGCTAATGCATCACATTGATAGAAAAGAGGTTTTTATTAGCTTGTAGCCAGTCATATCCACTGTACTGGTATCTCAGGAAAAATATCTACATTATCGTGGGGAAATCAATGAAGTTTACTACTCAATATGCAGTACCTGTCAATAGAGCAAATAAAACCTGTGTCAGGCTGTGTTGGAAGGATAGCAGAAGAAAAATACTAGGGAAAAGTCAGTTGAATGCTGAAGATTGGGGATTCTTAAAAAGACTTATAAGACATCTGAAAGAAAACTTAATGAAATCCTTCAAACCAACTAGTCTTCTATCTGAAATACATAAATGATCTTCATCATTACCATGTGGACTTCAGATAATTTTTAGTGTATTAACTCTCTGATTGCTCTTGTGCCTTAAATAAATATAGTTAGCCTTGTTTCAGAAAAGAAGCATTGAATTTAGGAGGACAAGATTTTTGAAAGTATTTAGATGACTGTAACAGCACACTAGCATCTAGATTTTCAAATTTAGAGAGGCGTTAGTTACTGAGGTGCTATCTATTTTTTGAATATTTTTAAAATCATGTCTTTTATTCTTTGTAAAAAGCAAGTGTTTCAATTTCGGCATCTTCACTTCCAATCCCACTCACTATTCCATCAGTCCAGGTTGCATCAGCTCAACACGACCTGTTCACACCAGAACTTCAGTCACACTGGTTTATACAGCAAAAGTAATAAATTCACTTACTTGTGCAAGTCTTGTTGTATTTAGGGTTCTCTTGAGGAAACCCTTCCAAACGGCACTGGAACCTGTGCTGCCAAAATTCCTGAAACCATGGATTTCGGTGATTAGTTTCTGGCCGAAGCTGCAGGTAGTAATCATCAAACCATTTCACGTCAGGAGACTGGAGCTTGATCGTTATTCCACCAACAGCTTCACGCTGATACCCATCTGTCACATCGTACCTGTCTGCCCAGCCATCACTGCAGGGATAAATGAAAGAGAGACAACATTGACAATTCTATGGAATAAGAAAAGAGCTTCCTCAAAAACAAAATTAGGATCCTAAGAGCACATACCCACACTTGTGATTCTGTGTGCAGTTTAGTAAACCACCTGCAATACTTCTGTTAGGATTCAGTGTTTTTCTTTTCTTTATGTTTGCTTGCAACTGGCATCTTCTACTTAGATAAAATATTCTTCATCCTCCAGATAATTGAAACAACATTACAAATCACAGATCCTGAAATCTGTGGTGTATAAACACAGCTCTGCATCACAGAAAACTCCTTTGAGCTCTGGGAAGAAAAATTGTAGTGTTTTACTGACACTTGGATGATACTTCTCTTACCTGAAAGGAGATGACCTTGAGGACAGGATCTCTGACAGTGCTGGGAGGCAATGAAACTGAGCACTGTGTTGCTGACCATGCCTCTACTGCACACTGGGGCAGGGAACAAAGAGCTAGAAGCAAATTTTGAATGAGTTGACACTGCTGAAGTAGAAATGCCAGCTCAGAGTTCAGCTGATGTGATAGTACAGCATTGCATCTGAAGAAATAAATCCTCTCTGCAGATATGACTAATGAAGTTGGGCAGAGCATTATGCAGATGTCATGTTTTACTTCTGTTTCTTGGTTGTTGGTGGTTGGAGTATTATGGATCTTGTGTGGTACTGTACCACACATAGAATTTTAATTCCCTTTGATTAACCTCTCTGCTTGCAGCACTCTGACCACAAGTAGCTAACAGAAGTGACTGAAAACCCAAATCAAACAAAATGTCCCGAACTTCTTAGGGTAATTCCCCTCTGGTTTCATAATGGAGTTCCATGGAAGTACTGACATTTATGAAGTTTCACTCAGCTCTGTTAAAAATATGCATATCTCATTAGAGCAATGCAGATTTCTGCTCTTTTATCATGAGTATGATATTTCAGATTTTCAAAAGCCCCAGGTCTTACTGTCACAGAACTGTAGAATATTCTCATATTCTTTTTTACTTTTTTTTTTTTTTTTTCTTCTCTAGAAAGGCACTGATGTTAATGAGTGTAGAGAACACTTTTAAATACTAAACGGTGAATAACTGAAGGATTAAAACAAACAAACAGGAAAACCTACCTTAACCAACCTTAATTTATTTTATTTTAAAACTTCATGTATTGTTCAAAGGTACCCCTAACTATTTTAAGCTAGTCATGGAGTAACTGATGGAGGTGACCTTTAACTGTATCATTCTGTTCTATTTTGATCATCTGCTGTCTGGTTTAAACTTTGCTCCTGTATTTCGGATCATGCATCTCAGTCTGCTGCAGTCACCTGGTCCCCCAGCACATTCCATATTCTCTACCTGGAGACTCAGCTGTCATCACACAGTGCACAAGTCAAGACCTCAGACAGGTCTTCACAAGACACTATTGTCATGAAGCCTGGACCCTTGACTACATCTCACAAACACAGCTGCAATGTCAGTAAATAAAAGTTTCAGTGGTACAAAAATAATAGCAAAAGTCTGAAAATAAAAGGAAGGGATTATTAAACATGCTTCAGATTTCAAATGCACTGATTTACTCAGCACAAAGGAGTAAAATACACATTAATGAAAGGAGAGATGATCACTGAATTTCAGCTTGAATACAGCACTTGGAAAATTTACCTTTAAGTTTAGATCCACTTAGAGATGTTAATATTAGGATGTTAATTAACAGGAGTTAATGTTCCCAAATGAACTCAGGAGGCTCACAATAGGTAAACAGTTTTCACCTTCCATCACGACTCTAGTGATAAAAGACTTAGCACTTTTTATAGGTTATTTTGCAGATTTTATTTTTTTTTTAATGTATGAATGATTTTACCTTTTCTTTGAAACATTTATCTTAATCTTTGGTAAGATTTTAAGCTGTTTTATCCATCCTCACAAAATCTGACAGGTTTTATGAATGCAGGAAGTGATAGATTTCTGTAAATTTAAAAAAGTATTAATAACCCTGAGTGGAATTTGACAGAAATAGAGCTGTGTTGTCAGTATCTGAACTTTATGAGTTCCCACATAAACAACTTAGAAACTGTTTTCCTGTAATTAATTTCTTTATCATTTTTCAGAGGAATAGCTTTTTAGACCTAATCCAGTAGAGTGCTATAAAATTTATGGTATTTATGAATAGTTATCTCCTCTAAGAAGATTTGCAGCAGAGATATCATTTTAAAACTTTAAGCTATTAAAAAGAAAAAAATAACAGCTTCAAATTGCATAAATCTTCTTCTCAACTTTTCCACAGAAGGACTTCTTATTTCAGCAGAGCTGCTTTTCATTCATATAAGTATTTTAGCTTAGCTTCTTGGGCCAAAGGTTTTTGGGAGGCTTATATAAAAGATTTACTAAAAGTGTGCATTGTAGAGACAACAATGTAGAAACAACAATGCCTCAGACAGACAAGGTAGCAAAGCAAACACTAGACTAATATCTTAAAAGCCAGTGAAAGTGGTTTGCATAAAAATGCAAAGGCACCAGTAGTGTCTGATACTTTAATTCTGCACCCATATTAGAGTAACAATGCTTATGGGATGTCAAAAACAGGATGATATAGCTGTGTTTGTCAGATGCCTTTGCTATTCTCTGAACTCAGCAAGGGTTGTGAAGGTTAGGGAGAAGAGGACAAGTGTCTCCTTACTTTACAGACTTCACAATCCTTCCTTAGAACTTCTTTCTTCTCCTAATGACTTAATTGTACTGCATTAGCTGGTGATAACCTTGTACTCCATTGGTAGCTGTGTCATGAAAGGTTCACAGTAGTATTACCCATCACTAAAATCTGCTGTTTCAATTGGAGAAAGTTTTGAAACCCAAAGCTAGCTGAAAGGAGGAGCTCCAACAAAAGCCTGGTATAATCTCCACTGTCACCCACAGAAGTGGTGAGGTTCATAGGCTTCTACTGACACAAGGCAGGACTGTGCACTCGTGAGGAAGGCAGTTCTTTCTGTTAGCAGTGGACTATGTAGGATATTTAGATAAATAAATGTTTAAGAACCACTTCCTTATAGGTAGTTAAAAAAGTCCAAGTGAACAGTACTCCAGTAATGATATGAAAAGGTCCAAACAGCTTAAGCAGGACTTGAATGTCCTTAACAGATCATTACACATTCTTCCCACCACACCCCCTCTCTCCTTGTATGGGCTGTGCTTTTCAGTCTTATTTTGATTTACCAACCTCTTGATACTTTTCACTTATGCCCTTGTGCATATATGCTTGTAGTTTGAAATGGACCATTTGACTCTTATAGAATCATAGAATCATTATCTCACTTTTCTCCTCATATGACCACAAATTAACTTTCCTTGAATCTAATAGTTTAGTTGTTTGTTTGTTTGTTTGTTTTCCTAATGTATGTCCCTGCCATCACAGCAAGTTACAAAGACCAGCAGTCATCTTCAAGTGTAACACAGAAAAATGTAATCTGAGATTTGAGATCTTCCCTTTATTTTTCCATATTTTTCTTCTCAAGTAATACAAGACCCTATTGGAAGAGGCAAGTTATTTAAAGGTGTTTCCCATATGGAATGGCTACTTCCTTAGTGTATGTCATGATTGCTGTACTAGCAAGTTTCACCCAAGCTTGAATTGTAAATTTAGGTTTTAAACTACAACATGGAATTTTACACAGGACAGTGTATTCTATTTTCCAGATAGGTCTGGCAACCCACAGTGTGTCTGTGCCTGTTCAAGCTGATGTGTCAGTATGTGAGCCATCCAGAGTAACCTGTCAAACAGGGATTGTGAGGTTATAGACAATAGATAATAAATATTATCAATATATTATTCTCAATATAGAGAATAGATAATCAATAGATAAACATCCTTGGGGAAATGCTGTGTGTATCCATATCACTATAGACAGAATCTTATTCTATAGTATATAAAACCTTCCAATTACAAACCACTCTTGAGTAATTTATTCCCACACTCAACTATGTTTATGAGCAGCATGCTCTTTCCCATTATGCAATACAATGATTCTGACTGTAGATTACAGCCATTATTTCTTATTCTATTCAAGAGATGAAGAACAGACTGAAAGTCAGCCAAATACCTCCTCCTTATATCAGTCAGTGCAGTGTAGGTGCATTCTCAACTTCATAGGTGAGATATATATCTATAAAGTCTATAAAGTCTATATCTTTGCAGTCAAAGAGAGCATTTATACACTAGAGGAAATATATATTCTTCCAGCTCTGGTACAAATATGCTTCTATGGATTCTGTCCTTGAACCTCCTCCACTATATCTCTACAAACTCTCTTATCTGAAGATTACCTCCCACTGCAAATGGAATAAACTGAATATCACCTCATAACCTTATGTGCCATTAGTTCTAACATTGTCTTTATTGAGCTAATGAGCCACCTCACTCACATTTCTGACTTTAATGTTTGGAGACAGATATTTTAGTAACCGAATATTCCTAAAATCTGGAAAAGGTGATATCAGAACTGAAGAATAAAATATATTTTCTTGCACCAAAACCTAAATTATTTACCTCTGCAATTGTTCTATGTACCAGAAATAGGTGGTGTTCTTTTTAACTGATAGGCAAATGTTCTTAATATGATCCCACCTAGACTTAAAGATAGAGTTGAGTAGGAAGAAACTTTACTGTGAAATGAGGCAGTATTTGCATAGCTGCAGCACCAGACCTAAAAACCCCTTGTTGAGATATCTGTCAGGTGTAAATGGTAATGCATATATCTCATTCACCAGCTTCTCCAGACAGAAAGTTGTCAACAAGATAAAATGACTGTGACATGTGCAGATCTGGCTGGTGATAATATTACACTTGCATCTAGCACAGTGGGATATTGTGTTTCAGGATTTTCCCTTGTCCAGTTCTTTTGTGTTTGTATTTTTGATAGTCAGACTAATGTCTGGTGCATTTTCCTTAAAGACTTGCTGTGTGATATAGGATAATATCTATACTATATTAAATAAAATATATCATTGTTAATAATGTTGATGATGATGAACCTGATGATAAGAGATGAACCTGAAATAGGAGGGCGATCATCATAATGTTCCTTCATCAGATCTTATTTATATGTGTACACTGTCCCAGCTATGAGTTTTTGAAAAATATGCTGGGGTGATGGAGAGTTTAGTAAACATTATCCTTCAGCAAACTGAGGGGCAGTACTCTGCTCCTATTTCAAAGGTCTTTTTAGTTTACCTACAGGATATCACAGCATAGTTTTATATCATAGAATATCTCCAATGAGTGGCAGAACAGAGTCATCAATACTTATAAAATGTATTAATGAATAAATGTAACAATTATTGACTAAATATACAATGAAGTCATTCAGTGCTTTAGATCATTGCTGTATATACAATTATTTTTTAAATTCTTAATGCAAAAGTAGAGGCAAATGAAACCCTATTTAAATGACCATTGCACAGCAGTGACCACAGAATATGCCACAGAACCCCCTGCTCCCTTCCTCCCTCACAACTCTTGGTAGTAATGGTAGAGAATAAGTCTTCTGACTCCTCTAGATGAACATACCTGGACACATAGGACTGTCACTATAGGACAAATATCAATTATACTGCATGCATATAGAAGACATAGGTGCAACTTTTTAGGATTATGTTTGCTATAGTAAAATCTGAAAAACTTAATTGTGGCTTCCTGGATTTTCTGTTTTGTTCTTTCTCATCTTTCTTGTAACAAAGCCAGCATCAATAAGAGCTTCCCTGGATGAGTGGCACTATTGTGCAGACTTCAATCCACCTTGCCTATCAAATACAAGGATTGAGAGAGGAACAAAAGTCAATCTTTGACAAAAAAGTGTTGATACCCAAGAAAGATGAGATGCAGTATCACACCTGTTGTGAAGCAGTCTCCACCTCTTTGAATGAAATCTGTTGGTCTCCTCTGGAAAGAATCATCATGGAAGCAAGAGAACATTCAAGTGAAGAACAGCAGAGCAGAAAGCTCATGTTCTGAAGTGTTATGAAGAAGTCATCAAAACGGCAGTTAATGACTGTACAGACAATTCATTCAATATGCATGGTGGTGATGGCTGCTTTGGGCTCATACAGTACAGTCAAGAATTCCTAACCCGCTTGAAAGGCATTTACAAAAAGGTGAAGTGAGCCATTCCCTGTAACCAATGAGCTAAACATTTAATTGCAGAAAATGTCTTGGAAAAGACAGAATGGACGTTGCTCCAAAACTACTCCATATCTACTTGCTATTTACCATTATGATCAGCCACATGGACTATGTTACTGATGTCAATCTGATTATCATGGGTAAAAAGGATTTGCAGAGCTGATTGATAGGACTAGCAAATTATTAGAGTTGCACATTACTGTAAACAGATCAAAGAAGAACTACTGCCAACTTAAGCTAACCACTTTATTGTGAGAGGAAGAGTAAAGAAAGTGGTAGCTTGCAGCTTGGTATGGGAAGAAAGCATCCAAAGACAAATTCAGGACAGCTTTTAGTATCAAACTTCACAATTGGAAAAGCAAGTGGTTAGCATGGTTGACAGTAGCAACAGAGGTAAGGTGTCAGTGAGGAAGTGGGAAGGTAGTCTAGAGAACAGGCTTGATTGAATTAGCTGTAGATTCACAGCTTGAAATACTAAACACAATACTAGGAGAGAGATGTGATAACTGTATTCAAGTATATAAAAAGCTGCAGCAGAAAGACCATAATTTGTTTATCATCTTGATGTAAGCATTCATGACTTCACCTGGAAGGAGAAAGATTTAATTTAAACACCAGAAAATGTTCCTCACAGTAAAAAGCATAATGGATTAGAATAGATTGGAGACTCAGGGAGGGGGAGAGGAGGGAGGAAGGAGTGTGTCAATGAACTGGTGAGGCAAACATCCATCTGACAGAAATGGCCCTGCCTTGAAAAAGGGAGGACAGTTAGCTACCTATCTATATCTGTTCTGCCCGGTATTTGTATTAGTTTATGTTAAGGTTTGGCATATCTAGGAATGTTGATTGCATAAAAACCCAGTGGTTTAGAATAAAGAATGCAAAGGAAATTAAAATACTGCCCCTCCCTCACTATTTCCCCAGCTTCTCATGTAATTTTGTCTTGTTTCTTTTCTTATTATTGTGTCTTTTATTCTCTCTGCAGTTGCAGTGTGAAGCATCAACAAACAGCAAAAATTGATTTAGGATTAATCATGTGTTTGACTACACACAGCTAACTCCAGTGATGCAGTCACTCAGGGGTGTGAAGGGGGCTCATGTCTGTGCCCAGGGGTCAGAATTCCTGTTCTAAAGAGAAATTACCCATCCAGAAATCACTCATCCAGAAAAACACTTCCTTAAGTGTAAGATGAAAGAAACAGGGGGAAAAAAACTCCTAATTAGAGCCAGCTAACATTTTACAGAGTCTAGATATTTTAAATGAAAAGCTATTTTTTTCCCCTCTGGATTAGAAATGCTTCTTTATGTTATATTTTTAATTTTCTCTCTTCTCAAAATTACTCTAAATGAAATCTCCTGTTTTTATTTTATTTATTTATTTATTTATTTTGTGAAAGAAAGGGGTTTAGATATATAGATATATTTTCCAATTAGCACCATCTTTTAGCATAATTCAGTTAATCCTTTGTGCTTTTAAAACAGAAATTCTATATTCTCTAATTTAAACATTTGGCTAAAAGTCTGAAGTAAACACAGGTTTGGTAGTTTCAGACTACCCACTTATTTCCGAATATCCTAATCTACAATTCTGTATTGTTGTCCCCACATACAAGGTCTGTTGCTTTTGTGTTCAATATCACCTCAGTTACAGGAGCTGAAACTCTATATACATTATGTATATAGAGTTATACATTATTATATATTATTATATACCAATATACATAAGTTATAATCAGATTTATGGGGAAAAATCTAGATTAAATTTCTTCATATTTTGAAATGTGAAACCACCCTCCTTAAAGGGTGTGTTGTATTAATAATATGTTTGGTTTGTTCAACTAAGAAATGTTGATACATTATACAGTCAAAATGTGAATATCCTTTTACACCAGTGGGATACAACACAGAAAATTGGAAATATGACCACTGGTTTATTCCATTAGGTAACTCAATGTATCAAATACAAGTTTCTAGTTATTCATTCTGGATAAACTATTATCAACTACAATCAAACTGCATGAGTCAATGACAGGAAGTCGGGAAATGCAGCTTTAGGATCTGTGCAAAAGCTCCCTGGAATATTAAGTGTATATTTCTCAACCACTGCTTCTGAAATTAGACAAAATGCTAAGAGATACATGTATACAACAAAAATAGACTCCCCACCCTCTCTTTTGTAAACATTTCCATTTATTTTCTAAACTGAAAATGCAGCAGTATCTTGGGATCAGTTGGGCTGATTTCTTTTTCTCTAAGGTCCCTCCCCCCCTTCCATCTATAGCTAATGCTATTACAGTTAATGAGTGCACTCATTAGGCTGTACACTGGTCTTTTTTGTTATGCAAAAATCTGTTTACAGACCACATAATGATGATGAAAACTGCTGCCAAAAAAATCTGACTGATAGCATTTGAGAATATATTTGAGATTTTTTCTTCACCTATGTAGGAGGTTGTTGACCGAGTGGCTGTCTTTAATTTTTCTTTCCTTTTTTTTTTTTTTTTCCTCTCTTTTTTTTTTTCTTTTTTTTTTTTTTTTTTTTTTTTTTTTTTTTTTTTTTTTTCCCTTCTATATCTTAAAAGCTCTAAAAACATTAAAAAGTCCTCATGCTCTTCTGAGAAGTGCTGCCAGTTTGCAAAGGTAAACTTGTTTGGTTAAATGGTGGTTGTGGGGATAAATTGCTCATGGTGAGCAGCTGTAAATTGTTTCATTTAGATGAGTTCATTTTATATTATAAGTCTATGCAATTAATGAGAATTCTTGTCTTGTTGCCTGGCTTTTTTTAGATTGCAATTCCTAGTCTTTGTCTTCTTTTTCATGCATATTATAAAGATAAATGAATTTAAGGGTATTTCAAAGAAAAGAAATGAAGTGGTTATTTTTAGGCAGCATGACACAGTGTTTTCTACAAGACGACATCTAGGAGTAACTATGCAGTGAATTTGGCAGATACCTAGCACAGAAGAATACTGGTACTAATTTACTTGCAGAGTATCCAAACTTCCCCTATTTGAGAAAGGTTGTGATGGAAACTTGCAAGATTGGTAGTCTTCAGGAACATCTAATTTGCATGAAAACAGAGTTTTACAGCTGTCTGCATCTGTAGTTCAGATGTGCACAGTAATTCAGCCTGACTGTAGTCTGATCTACAGAAAAAAATATATTTTGTTTCTAGTGTGTGATGCTACTTCTTCATGCTTGCAATCTTTTATAGCTAGTCAGACTAACTGGAGGAAGTTGTAATCAGACATATCAATTCTATGGGCCATTCCTTGAAATTGAAGAGATCTACCTGGATGTTACCCCTTAAAACACCAAAGATAATCAGTTTGTGCAGGTTTTCTTCTGTTGATTTCTGAATAATTCTTTGATGAGCGGAAGGTAAATAACAAATATATTACCACAAAGAAAGGTATTTTGGATGCCTAGACAGCTTTATAAGCTCTTAAAGTTGTTTTTCCTAAGATCTAATGTAAATCTGTGAAATTTAAGTCCATCACTTCAGTAAGGGTTGTTTTTTGCCCTTGTTTTTTTTTGAGCAATCATTTGCATAGACTTTCAGGCTTGTCCAGACTAAATAAATCCAGTTCATTCCACCAGTATCTTTTAAGATACTTTCTAGACTTGTTATCATTCTGAGTCTCCTTCTTCTTGAAAGTGACCAGCTGGTCCTTGTCTTTGCAGACACAGTGCTTTGAAAGCACTAACAATCAGTCAATGATGTGTCCTGGCACTTGATGGGGATACCAGTGAACTCCAAAGTGAGAAAGAACTTAATGGGCTAAGCATGAGAGGGATGGACTCTCCATCTGGGATCTACATAGACAAGGACATAGCACCTTGGGACCTTCTCACACATGTCTACACTACAGTTAGCAGGCAGTTCCTTTTTGGTTCCAAGTAGGAACCACTAGGGCTTCAATAATGGAGTCAGGAGAGGAAGAAAGCTTGATGATTTTAAACTTGATGTTTTAAATTCATTCATTTATTTATTTTCTCTCATGACAACATGTTTGGAGAAGAGGAACAAGGAGCAGAAAACATTTTTTTCAGGTTTCATATTAGATAAGGGCAGCTCAAAGAG
Source organism: Oxyura jamaicensis (assembly GCF_011077185.1). Taxonomy (NCBI): domain Eukaryota; kingdom Metazoa; phylum Chordata; class Aves; order Anseriformes; family Anatidae; genus Oxyura; species Oxyura jamaicensis. The sequence goes on along the minus strand of NC_048893.1, from coordinate 196,156,118 downwards.
CAAGTAAAAGAAAAAGGATGGAGTATATGCTATAAGAAAACTCAGAAATATATTTGGACTATCCAGCTTCATCAAGCTGGACACCAGAATTGCTTCGATTGCCCTACTTTGTTATAGAGGAGAAGGATTACTTCAGATCCTTGAAGCACATTTTCCAAATATGGCTGAAGCTTCTCTTTCCAACAGTATTAAGGCTGTTGACTCATATTTATAATTCACTCTCAGATCCTCAAACTGCAAACTTCTCATAATGACAGCCTAATAAAACACCACTTACATAATGTCAGCAGCAGCAGCTAAGAAAAACAGGAAAGAAAAAATCGTTCATCTATAAAACATTTCAATCAAATAAGTGTTTGTACTGTGAACATGCTGATTTCACTAGCAGAAGTGAAGATTTTCTATCTTCCCCAGAATGCCTGAATTCTGTATGGCATCTCAGACACTAAAACATCTGCAATGCAATGTTAGGTACCTATTAAGTCTATATAAGCAAATGCCAAAAAACTCATGCCCAGAAGTCGGGTCTTGGCAGAAATGAAGAAAAAATTGACTGTCTTGAAACACTGTCACAAAGTCATTATATATGCAAACCACCCCCCACCCCCACCCCCCCAAATGGAAAGAGCATTAGGATGACCTTGCATGCAGGAGGATCCTCAGTTTGTTCTATGGCAGCACAACATGATTTATTGAATTTTCTTTCATAGATTGCAAGGATTTTTCATTATAAACAAGTCTACCAGGAGAAAAATATTATTCTGAATCAGAATTAGCTTTTATGAATGATTTACTGGGGCTGCCATTAATGGAATGATTCTCCATTAGACATCCAGGTACTGCTTTTATGAATATGCAACAACAGTCTTTGTAATAAATTTAATTGTAGTTGTAAGATTGAACTGATAACTGAGACAGCCTCACTACTTAAGAGATACTTCAGAAATGGGTTAAAAATTGATCTGAGTAAAACCATGCACTTACTTGACAGAAAATGCAATATATATAGAAATGTATGTATAGATGTATGTATAGACCTGTATATTTATATTTCTTATGAGTATATATTTACAGCATTTTTCCCTTAAAATATAGCATGCAACATTTCTATATAGTAGTTATTATGTGCTTTGTTTTAGAGAGCTGTGAAATTGTTAAAACTATCGTAACATCATGAAATATAATTTAAAAGAACTTTTGAGATATATCTTATGGTTTCTATAGAATAATATTTTTAATCATAACTAATATACTTAATTTTTAGGCATACAGATGAGGAAACAATATGAGTGAATCTGTACATATGCATGTGTCTATGTGTTCTAAAATGGTCCAAACATTAAACAGTGAGTTTAAAAGACAAAATTTACATAAAAAAATAAATTTCACATATTTTATCAGATATTTTTAATAATACTTAATGCATTAGTACTAACTCTTCTTATTACTTTGGAGAGAATTTGACTAATTATAGCAAATTAGAAATTTAGGTGTAAATCTTAATCTCGCACTCATGTACTAACAAATGGGGCATGGAACAAAATGGTGAGGATGGTATGTTAACATTTTTATTTGTATTTTTAGCAGTTATTTTAAAACCACACATAACTGTAAAAGTTCCACTAGTTTAACAGTGAGTTAATAAACTGCTGTAATAAACCCCTTGTCTTCTTCAGTTCAGAATAGCTCAGATGTCAGAGGTGATAAATATAAATTCTTTCAGTCAACTGTTTGAGGATATCAAAGAACACTTTAACGATTATCAGAGGAGGAACATTGCAAAAAAGTGCATTGTTGACTGAAGGAACAAATCGAGTCAAAGATCTTGTAGACCAAGCATTTCATCACTGGCCATACAGCTCTCAAAGCCAGTTTCTTCTTGAAAAGAGTGTGTCATAATAAATGTGCTGAAATTACATAGCTAATCTATATACATCACAAGATATGTGAAGCCTGAACTAAAAGATTCTTTGCTGCAGCAAATCACAAATTTCTTCTAAGACTCACAGCAGGTTTCCACAGGAATACATTCATATCTGGTTGGTGTAAATAATGTGAAAACAAATACTGATATCATTTGCTACATATTTTCTTTTGCTGAAGTGGCTTGTATTTCTTCTTTCTACAGAAAGCATATTTAAAAGCATTATTTTCAAAAGAGAACACATATCTATGCACTCAGGCTGTTTTACATCAACTACTTGAGTTGGCTACTGCTTGCAGTTAGCCATTTTAAGTGACTGTAATTCCCACAATAAGGCACTGACTTGATTTCTGTGTTGATGTCCACACAAACAAGATACATTTAGTACCATAAAAATACGAAACTTACTTTACTATACCCAAATCAAAGCTCACAAAGCCCAGCATTTTGTCCCTGATAATATCCAATACAAAATTATTGTACTCAGTCAAGACCCAAAATAGAATTGGATGGTTTTAGCAAATGCTATCTCATCTTCATTTTACTGGCTGAGGAGTTATGTCATTATCATAAACCACCAGAACTCTGATGTAAAGTGGCCTTTAGGCACATCAGATGATTCCAATTTGGGATGAAGTGTGTAGGTCAAAGATCTTTTTCCATAAATTATTTCCAAAATAAAGGAAGTACAGGAAATCCTAAAAAACATGCAGCCAGTGAGACACAAAATTCACACTGAGAAGAACTTTTATGGCTCCTTTATTGTACAGTTGTCAAGTTGTCAGAATCTGGTCTTAGCAAAAATAAACATGAAGCCCTGGGGTGATCTGTACCCTAGATGAGTCACTGAGTTCTGCGTAAGAAATTTGCTTAAGATGTGGGTAGCCAATGTAAAAATTTGAAACCAAATGCAGTCCAGAATATATTTGAGGAAAAAAAAAAAAAAAAAAAAAAAAAAAAAGGCATAAAATGAGCCATTTTTGACAATATCTTCATCTAACTATAAATCTGAAAAGAATAGAGGGTTTGTATAGGACTCAACATACTTTGGGTGAAACACTACTGACAAATGTGCTTACTCTCATGCAAAGTCCTTAAGACATCATTATCAGGCTATAGATTTCAGAACTGTGGCTATGGTCACCACCAATGAATACATGTGAAATGTATCATCATCTCCAAGTCTTTGTCTCTGCAAACACAGATACATCACAAAACGTACACATTCATCTGAGATAGTTTCATTTATTTATTTATTTTGAGTTAAAGATGTGATAGAAAAGGCATAGAAAAATATAGTGTTATTGGTATACAGAAAAACTAAGCACTTACAGGTGCTTTAGATATTTGTTCTGTAGTGCAATAACACAGCATTTTTTACTTTGAAAAGAGCTTTCGAAAATCGTATTGTAAAGTACGTTCCAGAATTGAGTTATATACAGATGTACAGGAATTACATAAATTTTAGGAAATAGTGATGCAAAGTGAAAAACTGATTATTTTTAGTAAAATTAATTTTAAGTTCACAAAGTGCATACTCTTCTATTATACAATTGTATTTCACAGAGGATGTTGTGACATTTGAGAAATACCTTTTAAACATTTCACAGTGATATGCAAGGCAGTATGATTCCATCTGGAATTTTTTCTTACTTTTCTTGTTGTATCTAGGCCTTTGACATACTAAACCAATAATAACATACGATAACAGAGTATAACCTATCATGACTTATCAGTTCATTCATAGCAAGGCTTTCTTCTGTGACAGCTGAGTAATTGAAAGGTCTCTAACTAACACAGTAAATTATGTGGTTCAAGTATACAAATATATTTTCTCACTATTCTGTAAATAACTTTAAGAATAGATCCCTTGTTTAAAATATGTTGTATACACATTTCCATTTAGTACCCTTTCATTCAGCATTCATACTGAAGTCAAGGGCAAGACTCTCAATGACTTCAGCTATTTTTCACTGGCTTCATGGGCAACTCAAACGTTGTTGCTGGCAGTAGTTTCATTAATCTATTTCTGAGAGTGTGTTTGAACCAAACCTTAACATGAATATTCCAGGTACTGGAAAATTGGTTCCACTTTTTATGGATCAATGGTATGCTTCCGAAACTTGATTGTCATCAGTCAGTAAGAACTAACAGCAACCTGGGCTGTATACATATGCTTTGCTTTTCTGTATCTTATTTTTCCAGTTGTCTAGGCCAGTGATCTGTAGCTTTAGTTCAGTGTCTACAATATTCTAGCTATTTCATAAAAGTTTATGGGAATATTTCTGTACCATTGCAAATACTAAGGAAATCAAATCAAATCTGTTTGTCAAAAGAAAAAGTAATTTTTCAAAGCCAGACACAATATAATGATCTGAATCCATATCCATGTTGCCAAGCAACAATTTACAACTAAGTAAAAGTAAATATAAAAGGAAATATTGCAGTTAAGATGAGATCTGTTCCACAGCAGATGACTAAATCATCTTGAACATTAAGCACATTTTCCTTAATGAGAGCCCCAAGAGATATTCTTGTGTTTCACTGGCATGAAAGAGATATTAATTAAGGACATGGATTTGCTTTACTAGCTACATATTCATGAGAAAAGGTAAATTTCTGTCCAACTTGAGAGACATTTAAAAGTTTAGTAGATGGAGCCCACATAACAATTCTAATTCATTTTCATTTCAAAGTCTGTTGGAATATGTATTCTGGATCAGTTAATCTCAAACAATTTGCAAGAAAAGTTGTTCTGACTTTTTTACCATATAACCCCTTCAGCAAAGCTCCAGCTCACAGTAGCAAACATGCTAGTCTAGCTAAATATTTTAAATGCCTTTATTGATCATTCGAAAGCAACTCTGTCATGTTTAAATAAAAATTGATTATTTCAACAGTCTTTGATTATTTTTAAATGTATGTTATTTAAAATAACATTTACTGTAAGGCTAGAGTTCTTTTATTTATTTATTTATTTATTCCCTTTTAATTCTGCATTAAAGATTGTCCTACTTGCTCTAACAAACCAGAATAATTTCTCTTTTAATTTTATTAATTTTCTGGTATGAGAAGTGTTTCTACTACTTAATAAAAAGAAAGTAACTCTCTCTCTCTCTTTCTCTCTCTCTCTTTCCATCTCTCATCTCTCTCTCTCAATTCTCTTTCTTATATGTAACATGTTGATGCACTTTATTTTATTGTCACCATTATTTTTTAATAAAGCTGTGTCTTAAACAATTTATGAACTGTGCTGGAAAGGCTAAGAGGGTTGAACTGTTCAGCCTGAGAAGAGGAGGCTCAGAGGGGATGTCATCAATGCATATAAATACCTGAAGGGAGGATGAAAAGAGGATGGAGCCAGGCTCTTATTGGTGGTAGCAAATGTCAGGACAAGAGGCAATGGACACAAACTGGAACACAGGAGGTTCCAGCTGAACACCAGGAAGAAGTTCTTTGCTGTCCTGGTGATGGAGCATTGGCACAGGTTGCCCAGAAAGGTTACGGAGTCTCCTTCTTTGAGATTCAAAAGGTGTCTGGGCAACCTTCTCTGGGTGTCCTTTTTGAACAAGGGGACTAGACCAGATGATGTCCAGAAGACCCTTTCAACCTCAAACTTTCTGTGATTCTGTGATATGCTCCAAATATACCATAAATTCTGGTCATACAAAAGAAATACCATTGCCACTGATCATTTCAATGTAGCTTGTGAGAGGTTGGTTACCCAGAGCTAACTGCAGTGTTTGCTGACATTTGCCCAGCAAAGAATATAGTCACAGGAAACTATCTTCTCCGGTGTATTATGGAAAATCTAGGACAGACATATAGCAATATATTACTGTATTGTACTTTGGATTTTTCTTGGGGATGTAATGGGAACAAGAAAAACAAGAGGGAAATGCTGTTGGGCAAATGAAAAAAAAAAAAAATCTGAAAAAGTGTCGTGTTTGAAAAGACAGAAATATGTAGTAGAGGCAGAATTCACGTGTTCTGGATAGGTATGTAGAAATCATATTATGTGGACCGCAGGCACCCAGCCGTGCTTATTAGAAATATAGCAGCTTCATCCACTGATACAGAAATAACAAAGTGAACAGAAATGAACAATAATTTAGTCAAAGTAGTCATGGCATATGAGATCTGAAGCAAATATGGCTAGTGAAGGGAGGACAGGTGTAAGAAAACAGTGTTAACTTTGGGCCAGAATATACAAGAGGAATACTATTTTCTCTAAATGAGTAGGTCATCTGCTCTGTTACTTCTCTCAAAAAGTGACTATCCCAAAAAGTGAAACTGGAAATAAAGTAAAATAGTATGAGAAAATGTAAAATAAAGGCACAATTAAAATATATTAAAAAAAATAAAAATAAAAACAAATCATTGCAGAATTCATGTAGAATTTTTCAGGAAAGAACTTTGTGATTATACAGAAACCAGGTTTTCTTAGATTCCTACATAATTTCTTCATGGATGAAGTTGAGCAGCAAAGGTTTTGTGTCTTGGAAATAACAAAAGACTATCATTGAAAAAGTGTAATCAAGACTGAAGTTTGACAAGCCATCATTCAGATGTCACCACCTAATTTTCAGGCCAATGATGCTATGAGCAAGAAGTCAGTCATCCTCCTATGGGTTACATGCAGATAATGATGATGATGATGATTATTATTATTATTGTTGTTTTCTGTTTCTGAAAATAAAGATATAGTGTCTTAGTTAGAGCTGCCTGTCTACCCACAGAGTGCCAGTGTAACAAGGAGGAAGAACAGCAACTGCAGTGAAGAAAACTGAAACAACTTGTGCTTATAACTTTATAGCTCTCAAAGCCTTAGAAACTTGGCAACAATCCTGTACTTGATACTAAAATAGGATTCTCCATATCATAGTATTTTGTGACATATGAGGCTTTTATTTTGAGCTCATCTTCCTAGAGTCTTTGCTATGCTGTAGACTATCCAACCTTATACAGGTTTGGAAGAATGAAATTTAATTGGTTTTAGTGGGATAATGCATTTGACATATTTAATGAGAAAGTTAATTAGTGATAGCAGTGATCATAGTATAATCGGGATTTGGGAGCTTAAGTCTGAAGTCTTCCTGGACTAAGAATTCAAGACTCATACTTGTCGCACATCTATATTTATACTCAACCATATTTTTAAAAGTGTTTTAATCACTTGAGTAGCTCAGAAAAAGAAAGATGAAGTAGAGATGGAGGGAGCTGAAGAGGGGAAATTGCCTTAAACCTCAGGAAAATAAGAAATTGGAAGGATTTTTCTAGCAGGAACCTGTCCCACAATAGATTCAACAGCCAGAGCCTGACGCTACTGAAGTTTAATTACAATTTGATCTTTTATGACTGGCTTCGAAATGTCTGAAGAAAGAATTGCAAGGGAAATTTTGATATATTAAATGAGAGTTGCTCATCACAGAGAGACTTCTAAAATATAAACACCACTTCATCTAAGGTCCCTATATTTGTCAGTGCAAGTTTGTATGTTTTTTTTTCTTTCTTTTTTTTTTTTTTTCCATAAATTATAAAACTGAAGAAATATTTAATGCCTGTGATGAATTTTATATATATATATATATATATATATATAAAAGTGAGGGA
>NC_048893.1:196147492-196148481 GCF_011077185.1 Oxyura jamaicensis | reverse complement strand
TATAAAAAAAAAAAGAAAAAGAAAAAAGAAAGAAACTTGAATAGATATTATTTTTATCATCTAGGGCAATCCAGTGGTTCTCACGCCATGAGTTGCGAGCCCGTTACATGGACACAACCCAAACTAATAAGTTCTCCTGATGTACACTCTGTCAGTGGGATCTGTCATAGTCAGCATGAAATTTGGCTTAGAAAAATTGGGAATTATTGAAACAGAAAATTGAATGTACAACATCCCTATGTTCCTCAGAAAACTGTACTTAATTTTGATGCAGCACCAAAATTCTCTGGAAAAAAAAAAAGAAAAAAAAAAAGAAAAAAAGTAAATTAGAAGTCTAGTTGCTAAGAAACTACTGTCAGGGAAACAAAACATAAGTCTTTGATCACAGCTCATGTAACAGGAGAAAAGATAGAAGGCAGATGGAATATATGGAGAGTTTTATATTGGTTGGTTTCTGTTCATGGGTTTCCTGGTCTTTTCCAACAGATTGCTGTCAACTGTCTTGGGACACTTTAATGGGGCTGTGTTTGGCAACAAAGACTTGGATCATTTCCTGAACAAAATTAACATTGTAGGATATAGTTTTTACTCAGCCAACCAAACTAACACACCCAAAACCATTTTATGCTCCTAGGTCTCTGTGTTGGCTCTAAGCACAGCACTGCCTGTGGCTCTTGGAAAGCAGAGAATTCTTTTTTCATTTTAATCTAGGGTTTGCTGATCATCAAAGTATTTCTGAAGGGAAGGAGGTGTTCACTGTAAAAGTACACATAGAAAAGTGAATTTATTAATAGAGCAAGAGTGCATCTGCAGTGCCAGATTCAAATGGGAATAGTTCAGTAATTAGGTTAAATTCTTAACCTGGAATTTAGCAGGATGTATAGCATAAATGAAAATAGGAAGGAAACAAAAGTTGAAGGCTGAAACCACAGAAAACAATAGGAAGAGGAAGGGGAAGGGGAAGGGGAAGGGAAAGGGGAAGGGGAAGG
>NC_048893.1:196145368-196147392 GCF_011077185.1 Oxyura jamaicensis | reverse complement strand
AGGAAGAGGAAGAAGGAGAAGAAGGAGAAGAAGGAGAAGAAGGAGAAGAAGAAGAAACCAAGGAGTGTTTGCAGCGAAGTTATAAGAAATTTATTGTAGTTTTGTAGTGACCTCTAGCATATGTATGATAAGATGAACAAATTTCCTTTCACTTTATCCTCTAGGATGCTTCTAACTGCCAAATTGCAACAGTAAAACATTCAGGCAGTAGTGAATCTAGCTCCAAATCTAAAAGGCAACATTACAGAAGTACTATTTATATTGACAAAAAGAATTTGGTTCAAGAAATACAGGGTTTAGATAGCTAACCATCACTGAGCATCCTTAAAGTGCCTGTCTCTGGTGTTTCGCCTTCCTTTAGCATCACCTCTTTAATTAACATTTGTTGCTTTTGCAGTAGCCATGCAAATGGATTGTCTGGAATGTTGCCATCTTTTTGATTCAGTGCAGAAATTGTCAGGTGTTGCATGATGCATTTAATTTTCACTATTTATTGCTATTCTCTTGATCTAGACATGGATAGGCCTGAGAGGTGGGCCTGTGCAAACCTCATGAGGTTCCACAAGTACAGGTGCACCTGGGCTGGGGAAATGCCAAGCACAAATACAGGCTGGGTGGGGACTGGATTGAGAGTGGCCCTGAGGAGAAGGACTAGGGGGAGCTGGTGGATGAGAAGCTTGATGTGAGCTGGCAGTGTGCGCTTGCAGCCCAGAAAGACAAACGTATCCTGGGCTGCATCAAAAGCAGTGTGGCCAGCAGGGCAAAGGAGGGGATTGTCCTCCTCTGCTCTCCAGCCTCCAGGCAGACCTTACAGTGGCTTTACAGTACCTTAAGGGGACCTAGAGGTAAGCTGGGAGGGACTCTTTGTCAGGGGGTGTGATGACAGGACAAGGGTGAACGGCTTTAAACTAAAAGAAAGTAGAACTACATTAGATTTAAGGAAAAAAAGAAATATTTACTCAGAGAAGCTGTGGATGCCCCATTCCTGGAAGTGTTCAAGGCCAGGCTGGATGAAGCTTTGAGCAACCTGATCTGGTGGATGGCATACTTGCCCTGGCAAGGGGTTTGGAATTAGATAATCGTTAAGGTCTCTTTCAAACCAAAACATTATATGACTCTATTGCTCTGTTAAAATAAAGCTCCCAGTAAAGCTGGATGTTCATCAGGTTTGAGTTTTCCTTGGACCTGAGAATATTTAATGAATCAGCTGTACATTTTATTTTCAAAGATTCATTCTTCTCGAGAGATAACAATTTCTATTGGTATACAGGTGTGCCATGTAAGATGTTGATTCTTTAAAAACATCTGTAAAAGTACTGTGGATTTGATTTAGATGTCTTCTGTATAACAATTCTATTTTCATTAATATGTTTTAAATTGAAGGGTAATTAGAATTGTCTGCTTTATTACAGCTTAATTCAGTGTGCAAACTAAAATACTTGTTCTAGTATTTTATGGAGAAGAAAATGTTAATTTTATTCTATCTTTTGAAATGTTTACTCTAACTGGTTAAAATGATGGACAGAGCAAAACATTAGGTGAATCTGAGTAATATATCCCATCTATACAACAATGTGTTTGGAAAACTTAAATTAAAAATACAGCACAATTAAAATTACATTTTTTTTTTTCACTTTAACAAAAAGGGGTAAAGAGAACTAACAGACTAAAATAAATAAACCTTATTTCCATTGCAATAGATGTAAGGTAGTAAACCTCTGTGTCATTTTTAGTAAAGAATCTATGAACTTTATGACATATTATTTTCTCTTCTGCCTCTTAAAAATAGACAATCATATTAGCTTGTGTTTTGTTGTAGGGTACAGAGAAGTGTCACTTTAAGACTGTGACCTCCAAGTCATGAAATAATTAACAGCTGCCTACAGTATTGCAACCTTCTGCAACCTTATTGCAACCAAACCTGTACAGGATTGCAACCTTCTATGAGACAAATTCAGAAATATGTTTAATTTATGCATTTCTGTTTTTTTTTTTTTTTTTTTTTTTTTTTTTTTTTTTTTTTT
>NC_048893.1:196084121-196145268 GCF_011077185.1 Oxyura jamaicensis | reverse complement strand
TTTTTTTTTTTTTTTTTTTTTTTTTTTTTTTTTTTTTTTTTTTCTGTTGTGACTAGAAGTAAATATATTTATTATAAAGAAAGACTATGTATGTCTGGTCCCTACTTTCATCTTTTGCATAGGAACTATTTCACACAAGCTACATCTTCAGTCCTGTCAGTAGAGCCAAAAATCCAGCCAATCTTGTATGCCATCCAGGTTCGCTTTTAACTTTGTTTTTTCACGTTCTGCTAATCCCAGTGAAGCCTGTTTCTCATGATATGCACTGTACTGGATTAGGGAGGTGTATGAAGACCTCAAGTGTAAGTCTGCTGTCCCTTGGACTGAAGAAAGCCTAGAAAGCAAGCTTCTTTCCTCCTGGTCAAGTACTATAGATTCATGAAAAGTAAGTATTGTCTCTGACTATGTGCCTCTGCAAAAGTGGTACCAGTGACTGGTTTTTAGGTGGTTAATACTGTGACTGTTTTGCAGTGGCACATACAGGGTAGTTTAGACTGGAAGGGATCTCTGGAGGTCACCCGGTCAAACCCTTCTGCTCAAGCAGGGATTCCTAGAGCAGGTTGGCCAGGACCATATCCAAGGCAGCTTTTGAAGATCTCCAAGGGGCAAAACACCACAACATCTCTGGGGAAATTCCCTAATTAAACATGTGAAATGATTCAGAAACATGAATGTTTGTATTGCAAATCCCTTCTAGGGATGTTTGCACCTACTGGACAGCTGAATTCCACCACAGATACTATCTCACTCCCCCTCCTCAAAGGAAAAAAGGGAGAAAATACGATGAAAGGGGCTAAAGGATTGAGATAAGGACAGGGAGATCACCCATCAAAATCAGATTCAACACTGGAAGATTGATATAATTTATTGCTTATCACTAGCAGATTTGAAGATTGAGAAGCTAAAAGCAAACTAAAAAAAAATCTTCCTCCCCATCCACCCTCTTCCACCTCCTTCCCCTGAGTGGTGTTACAGGTGAATGTGGGCTGCGGTCAGTCCCTGATGCTTCATCTCCACTGCTCCCTCATGGTCACTCTCTGCCCCTGCTCCCCGTGGGGTCCCTCCCACGGGATGCCGTCCTTCCCAAACTGAGCCTGCAGGGGCTGCCAACAGGCTGCAGCTCTTGAAGAACTGCTCCCACATGGCTCCGTACCACAGGGTCCATCCGTCAGGAGCAAACTGCTCCAGCATGGGTCCCCCACGGGCAGCAGCTCCCCCCAGGCCCCCTGTTCCTGTGTGGGCTCCTCTCCACGGGCTGCAGCTCTGGCCCGGGGCCTGCTCTTGCGGGGGCTCTCCATGAGCCACAGCCTCCTCCAGGCCACATCCACCTGCTCCCCCGGGGGCTCCTCCACGGGCTGCAGTGTGGAGATCTGCTCCATGTGGGACCCATGGGCTGCAGGGGGACAGCCTGCTCCACCAGGGGCCTCTCCACGGGCCACCAGGGAGGAATTTCATCTCTGTACCTGGGAACTTCTGCTCCTGCCCTCCATCTGCACTTACGTTGCTGGCTGCAGGGCTGTTTCTCACTCTCTGTTCTCCCAGCTGCTGTAGCACAGCAGTATTTTTTTTTTTTTTTTTTTTTTTTTTTTAAATATGCTCTCACAGATATGCTCTCCTATTGGCTCAACTCTGGTCAGCGTTGGGTCCCTTTTGGAGCCATCTGGAGCTGGCTCTGATCTGACATGGGGCAGCTGCTGGGTGGGCTCTGCTCACAGAGGCCACCCAAGTCCCCTGGCTACCAAACCCTTGCCACGTAAGCTCACTATGTTTGGGCATGGGATATTGTGATCGTGTTCAGATCTGTGGAAGCAAAGCAATATGCCCTCCCGAAGCCTGCTGGCACAAATAAGGGCCTCTCACTTCCCAGGTCAACAATCAGGCAGTGTGTGCATGACTGCAAAGTGAGCAGTAAAGTGTCTAACACTATTTGCAAACCCCTGAGACCTGAACAACTTCTGTCAGTTTGAAGTCTAAGGAGTCTCTGGACAAAACCAGAATGGAGGTGATGAAGAGAGTATTGCTTCAGACCTGCTTGCTATCTGTATGTAGATAAGGACAACCATAACTTAAGACTCTGATTCAGACTTATAATGGGTTTCTCCATGCTACTCTACTGGTACTTAGGGGCCTTTCATACACAGTTTAATGAACTGATTTAATCAACTATGGTAGGATTTCTCCTGTGAAAAGCGGCCTGTAATCAGCATAAAACCATCACACCAACTCTGTGTTGTCCCCTGTCATGGCCACATGGAGGAATATAGTGTGCAATAGAAAAGAAAGAATAAGGTCACTTGTTGCAGAAAAACAAATACATTATTAAGTAAGAAATTATGCCTGGGGAGCAAGAAGAGAGCTAAAAATGCTGCTAAGATAGGATGCGTGTCTGGAAAATTTAGACAGCTAGTGTGATCTAAAGGTGGAGAAGCATGCCAAACCCAACTGTTTACATCTCTGTGCAACATAGCATGAATTTAATTAATTTTACTACCAGATACTTCATCTAAATGAGACTGTGACATTCACCAGACCTGCAAAATATAGTGACAGGTAAACACCTGTTGTAAGATAAGCAAAATAACTTAGAATAAATAATAATAAAAAAATAATAAACATATTAAATCTGTGATCTATACTGAGATTCCTTTAGTTCTCAGTGTACAGTGACATGGTGTAGCAACTGAAGATCCCACACTGATTTAATTATTGGACCTGTAGTCTCAGCCTGGAAGCAACATGTTAGGGTTGTAAAATTGTTGCGGTTTAACCCAGTCTAAACACCGCACAACCATTCGCTCACCCTCCCCCTTCCCTCTCTGGGATGGGGGAGAGGGAAAATGAAGCCTGTGAGTTGAGATAAAGACAGTTTATTAAGACAGGAAAGTACTACTACTACTACTACTACTACTACTACTAATGATAATAGTACTACTAATAATAATGTGTACAAAACAAGTGAGGCACAATGCAACTGCTCACCACTCGCTGACTTATGCCCAGCCAATCCCTGAGCAGCCGGCCCCCCACCCCTATATATTGTTTAGCATGCCTTCAGATGGTATGGAATACCCCTTTGGCCAGTTTGGGTCAGCTCTCCTGGGTCAGCCCTCTCCTAGCTCTTGCTGCACCGCTGGCAGGACAGAGAGAGGAGCTGAAAAGTCCTTGGCTTAGTGTAAGCATTGCCCTGCAACATTTAAAACATCAGCATGTTATCAGCACTCTTCTCATCGTAATCCAAAACATAGTACCCTAGCAGCTACTAGGAGGAAAATAAACTCTGTCCTAACTGGACAAAAGTAAATAGTACTTTCAATGAATATCCCATTTAATTTAGGCACTGACGACAATGTCTGGCCAGACACTCAAAAATGAGTGGTGGCAGCATGTGTTGCTAGGATAAGGATGGTGTCACAGAAGAAAATCATAATGAGAAAAGAGCAAAGCTCTTTTTTTCCAAAAAGTGTATCACATGGTTCCAGAATAGCCCCTTCCAAAATAAGGCCACTTAAATTCCCCCTGCAAACAAGCAACAAAATATAAAAACAGAAAGCAGAAACTGCAAGGCATAGACAAGACATCCCTCCCAAAGTTAACTAACCATGCAGTGAATATAAGGAATACACTGAGATAAGGAGACATCATTCATGATTTGGACAAAACACAGGGAAAGGTAAAGAGGGTTCCTACTAAGGATCACAGAAAACAAACAAACAAACAAACAAACAAACAAATGCAATTGGTTCCAGAGACTCTTTGACATGATGGGTCAAAAAGTGTAGCAATGCAGGATTGCCACTGGGAGGGGAAATCGCTTCCAGATATGGGTGTTTCAGGTACCCAACTTAATGACAATTTCAAAGAGGCTGCCAAGAGGCCCTGTAGAAAGAACAGCAAGTCTGTGTTGAGAATTAGAAATTATAAAGATAGATGAATGCAGATGGGTTTGGAGAAAATGCTTTATGTATCTCAGCTATACGCCAGTGGTCATTCTGGTGCAATGCAGAGCATTAAAAGATCAAAGAGCAGGCACTATTGTTTTTTTACAAAATGACCCACTTATACTTGGGAGTTGTAATTTTGATTTCACTTTGACTCACCACATCAGTTAGATGGTCTTCCTTATTTCTATTAGGAATAAGACCTGATATACTTAAAGTATGGATCTATTAAGGTAATATTAAATTATCTAAGAGGATAAGAGAGTAATTAGAGGTGTAATAAATTAGAAGGTAACCAGTCGCTTAGTTTTCTTTGCTTTAGTACAGAAGAAGATAAGGAGAGCAACCAAAGAGGCTTTTTTTTTTTTTTTTTTTTTTCTCCATTAGTTTCCTGATGCGATATATCAAGTTTTCCTCAAAATTTGAACCCAAATATTTTACTTAAAAATAAAATCCTGATAAACTATCTACAAAATCATAAACATATAAAGGATATCCCCATCTTAACCATTTACATGACAGTTTAACTGGGTGAGTATCAAGTAATTTATGCTCCATGATTTGCATTTAAATGAACTTCATTCCTGTTTTAGTTATCTGGTGTTTGATGAAGTCATTTAAAATGATTCCAGCCTATGAGAAAGTAGGATTTTAATCTGAGTTGTAAAATAGGAAACACTGCAAGTTATACAAATTTAGTAGTTATCAATAAACTTATGCTTTATCTCCCAAGATAAAACTTCTTCAGATTAAAATTTTGCTCTGTAAAGGAAAAACAAACAAAAAAACAACAACAACAACAAACAAAACTAATTACATGAAAAGATTTATTTGTCTGTAAAAAGTAACTAGACACCACACTTGTAAAACAGCTAATTGGATTTATACCGCTGTAAGCTCTTCAGTTATTATTATGTGCATTGAAGGCCATCTGGAGAGTTTGTGCATATAAATATAGGGCTAACAAGAGTTGTCCTGAATAAAAGATTTACCAATTTATTTAAATGGGGTCTGGAAGAGTACCAAAATGCTTCTAACTCATGCTAGATTACCTGCATCTAGGAGTCAAAGAACAAAACAAAGTTTGGCTTATCTGGCAAGATCCCTGGGAATGAGTACTGAGTTAGGGATTTTATAAGTAATATATATATATATATATATATACACATATATATTAGTATATATTACTAATATATACTAATATTACTATTTTACTAATATTACTATATTACTAATATATACTAATATTACTATATATTACTAATATATATATATATTATATATATATATATATATATAAACACCAACAAAACACATTAATAAATAATTGCAAACACGTTACTATGGAGATTAGTTTAGCACCAGAAATAGAAGATAGCTTTTGGCCACTGCTGCTAAAGATTGGAAATCCCTTTGCAGTACCACAGTGGTAACTCTTTGTATCCAGCCTCCAAAGTCTAGTCCCCATACTTGAAAACCTATAGCCTAGGCACAATGCGTTGTTAAGTTACTAGGAATATAAAACAAAAATTTCTACCTCTAAAATATTCTGGGACTATTTCCTGGCACTGATGACAAATGGCACTGTGAAATTTGTCCATTTTTCTTTCTGTCTCTCCCTGCTACAAGGTGGTCCCAATCATACTGCCCATTCAGAACAATTCCTATCATGTCATTTCCTAAATTAATTCTTGTCCAGGAAAGTGATGCTTGGTTCAGGCCAAAATCATGCCCAAGAATGTGCTAATCACATGAGGTTCTGGACAATGATGAATTAGTGCTAGTGTCTGAACTGTTTTCTTAGCTAGTACAAGCACCAATGAAAGGACCTCCTGATTTATCACATTCAATTCTCTTTTTTTCACAGGTGACAGATAGACGCAAGCTCCATCTTTGAATCGCTTAATTAATTATTTTTCTCTGGAAGGCACCTCTGTGGTTTTGTCATTAGAAAAAATCTTCTAATGTCTAACTGTTCTTTGCACATAGCAAACTGATAAATTCATTTTTTTTGTTTGTTTTGTTTTGTTTTGTTTTTATTTTCCTTCCTTATAATTGCTATTTTTCTTATTTTCTATCTCTCCCACACAACCCTAGGCCTCAGCCTTTCAAAGGGAGCAATTTAACCCTCTCATAATCTATCATCTTAATAAATTGACTTTATCTGGCCTCTCTATAATACAGGATCTTCATTGTTTACATAATAAACTTCTCACACTGCAATTTCAATAGATCTTTATAAAACCAGGTGAGTAGCAGAGTATGAACTATTCCTACCCAAGGCTTTGTACATCAGCATTTCCTTCTCTCTGCTGGAAGTACTACACCTGACTGGAGGAAAATCAGGGATTTTAGGCAACTGGCCTAAAGCTTATTTAATTATTAATTAATTTAATTAAAGCAGACAAATGGCCATGGATTTTAGGCAACTGGCTCTGAAGCATATTTAATTCGACCGAAGTCATTAGAAAGACTGTAACTGGCTTCAGAAGTATATACTATCTAGTCCTCTGTGGATTTATGGCCTTTTCAGGATGTTTGTTTTAGAACTGATGGCAATCTAAAATGCTTTATTACACAATTTATTTAATCACCCAATAAATTGTTTTAAATTTCCATTGTGGGAAAGTGAATAGTGCTGTTCATGACTGTGATGATTCATGTTGTTTAAGACAAATTGTGTGAGTGATTCCTGTGGTAGCACAAACATTATATCCTGATCTATGTTAGCACACATAGACTGTACCTAGATGTAACAGACCTATGGTGAGAACCTGCCTTCATGGAACACCTTATATTTTGCAACACCACTCATCTTGTCTGCATGGTGCTGTGGCATTTGTGTGCATAGATTTAAAACGTACAAGATGTATCTGCAGTCAAGAATGCTGCCATAAACTTTTCTGGATGGAAGACAAGGAGGCTTGTTCACATACTCCTTCTCACCATATGGTCCTGTAAGTTTGACTCATTCGCTGTGTCAACAAGCCTTCATGGATTTGGAGCTAACACTGCTTTTATTCTGTTGTATAATGTCAGTCCTTGTAATTGAGTTTCTTCTGGATTGGATGAAAGGATTCAACAATTCAATTTTGAATGGATTCCAAGTGAGAATTTCTCTCTGACGCTTGTCTGCTACCCTCAGATGAGAGTCAGCTGAGTTGCACACCCAGAATTCATATATCACTTTCCTCCCTTACTAAGCCAGCAAATTCATTGAAAAGTAAACATGACATACATCTTTAAAATAGCAAGTTTATGCATGTTGGTATGTGCCAGATATTGAAAGCAGCACATATACTGCTATCTTGAATTCTTTTTGTATGGTGAATACTTAAAAATAAATAAATAGATAAATCAATAGCTTCCCCTTATTAACTCAATTTCTTGATAAATTTAATGTACTTGGAGAAGAAACTCAGTCCAAACAAACAAACAAACAACAACAACAACAAAAACTGAAAACTAAACTTTATATTCTCAGCTAATAAATCTGAGTTCCAGAAACAGTAAATCTCCCTTCTGATCAGCAGATAACCCATTATATTTTTCTCTTTTCTTGATATATGAATTTATCAAAGCTTAAACCTATTTTTCCAACAAGGAGAAAAAGTCTGGGCCTTTGAATTTTTTTGTAGCCTTCATAGGGAAACAGGTTTTTATCTCTTCACCACAATAATTTTCTTCTCTTACTACAGGGATTCAGAGTGATTTCACTTGTAGCAAAACAGCTACAGTATGCAAAGACGGATGCAAAGTTATGGGTAAACAGCTATACCTTTCAGCTATAACGTTCAAATGTTATATAGTTTTACCAATAACGTTGAGAAATTACTAGTATTTCTCATACCACTCTAACCAGTTGCAATGCGTTGAAAGTTTACCTGTTAGTAAAACAAGATATAGGAAAATAATAAAAATTGATACATTGGTTTTTTGAATTGGTAATTTCTGTTAAAGTAGTAATCTCAAACCAGGATAATTGTTGATCTTTATGTTATGTACATAAAATCTCATTTTCCTGATTTTAATTATATGGAAAAAAACATTTTTGAAGTTTTAATATAATTTCTGTGGATACCTTTCTTTAGAAAGATTTTTTTTTTTTCTATTTATGGAAACAAATTGCATACTTCAGTTTTACACATTGGGAATAAAATCTAAACAATGTTTTTGGTAGGGTTTTTTCTTTGTTTGGTTGGTTGTTCTGTTTTGTTTTGTTTTTGTTTATAGTATCTATGTTATAATAAGGCAAAAACTCTAAAACTACCTGGACTAACACCTGTGAGTTACCAATGTTGGAGTCCTGCTTCACATGGCGCGTCATACTAGAGGCTTCCAATGACTCAAGATGAATTACAGAAGTATTGATTCTTATTTTCTCCAATACAAATGCAGTTTATTTTCTTAAAGTATATTATTAGCTCCAGTTGAACACTTTGGTTTATCTCATATAATACTGATGATCAGCAGTGGATGAATCACAGAAGTAATGGCAGTCATGTTAGCAAAACCTGTAAGAAAGCAACTTTAGGAGGCCTATGACTTCATAAACTAAGAACAAAGAATTCAATTAGAAACTTCCTATCAGCACTTACTGTTAATTGTATGGGAGTTCTGTGAGATGATTTTTATTATATACAGAAGAAGAAGCTTTATTTGTAATAGTCTTTGCATTTTGGGGAATGAACACACCATACAGGACAGTAACAGTGATATCCAGCCCAGCATAAAACACAAGTTTATGTTTCTCCACATGTCTACATGTAATTTAGCCATCTTGACTCATGTTGTAGTGTATCAACATTTAAGGGTGATTCAGTTGCCTATTGGCAAATATCTGGCATTATTTCAGGTACAGTGCTCCTGTCTGACTCCCTGTTGCTACTCTAAAAGGGTACTAGTCTGCCACAAGGCCTATGCCATTCTGAAACCTTATCTAGATATTTCATATAGGTTAGCTAGAGCAAATAGATCTAACTACCAATGTTTAGGTAACTGAATTGAGCCCTAGGCTTTTCTTTCAACGTGACATTGCTCTTTAGATTTCTCAGTCTGTGTTGTCTAAGGTTTGGTTTGGTTGCCTACACATGAGCATCTACAGGTCTTTGAGATCAGTGGACTGGCAGATATGGACTTATAAGACATCGTTGCATTTCTACAGACAGAAGCCATAGTACTATAGGACATCTCAAATTACACTGGATAAATATGTGCGAATGTAAGCAAACTTCTAACGGCTGAGAGGTAAATCCTCTCTAGGCTAATGTGGGTAGTGACTAGACTTCAATACACTTCAAAAGGATATGATACATCTCTGAGTGCTGTTAAAAACTTCTCTGGCTGGTTTAATAGTTGTCATAGATCCCTTTTAAGTCACTTTTCAATGTTAAAATAGAAACAACAAAGACAGGCAAAATGTGAACATCAAATTTTCTCTTCCTCTCAAGTCCACTTCTCATAATTGCCTGGCACAGCTTCTATCTTATTGATATTAGCCTTGAAGGTTGACACATTGAGGTGATTTATGACCAGAATGCACGGATGAAAAACACGCAGTGTCTAGGGCTGTAAACATAAAGTCTAGATAATCACACATGCATAAATGGATCCATAAGGAAGATTTACCAATGAATGACCATGGATATGCATTTCCATGGACTGTCCCACACAGTGCAAGATTCTTCTTGAACAAGTTCTATCCGTTCTCAAGAAGATGCAGTCAAGAACATTAATGTAGTCAAATACATTAAAATGTATGTGATTCTTTTTATATGACCCCAAGAAGTGAAGACAGAACCTGAGGTAAGAATACAGAATGAGGGAGCTGTCAGAGCACAGCAGATGTGTGCACAACTCAAGCTCTTAACTTGCCTCTGCTGTAGTAGGAGGAGATGGAATGAGAAGCAGACTGGAGACATAAGGGTGCCGAGTCAAGGGTGAATCTGTGTCAAGTGTGCAAAAGGCTGAAGATTTCTGAATGGTTTCAAGTCTTATCCCTGTGAAGTGTATGATGAGATGAAATAATTCAATGTAGAGTTGAGAAAATCTTATGAAAATTAGTGTTGAGTTGGACAGAAATAGACACGAGAACAGAAGAGACAGCAGTATATAAAGCTGTATAATAAACAAACAAACAAATAAATATTAACATATCCTATTAGTGTAGAAGCTGTCAGACTGACACCCAAGTTGTGAGCACAGATCAAAAGAGCTTCAGCCAAAGATTGAGATGTAAGTCATCCATGTCCTTCAGTGATTTCACTTAGGTCCTTAGAACCACTTCTGTCTTCTCAGCTTTGGACTTCCCTGAGTGACTGCTGTCCTCATTTAAACCTTGCCACAATACTGGGAAAGGATTCCAGATGAATTCTATCAGTCAGATGAGACAGTGATAAAAGACTGGAAAATATGAACTGGCTAAAGACACTTCAATCTACTTCCTCCATCTTTCTTAAGTCTTGAAACAACCTTAGAAACATTGAGCAACAGAGGCAAAGCAGATTGGTTTGACAAAAGATGTGATAGAAAACTTGGGTCTGCAGAACAACTCCTAGTATTGGTAGCTAAGGTTTCAGGTGAGAATAAAATAAGCCTTGAGCATAGCCCCATTCATCTCCATCAGTCTGTAAGTCTGTCAGCATGTCTGTGTGTGCATGTGTATATATACAGTATGGGACAGTAACCTGTGCCACACATTTTCATCAAAATATACATAGAGAAATTAATAGATGTGATCACCTTATGGAGAGGCATAAATGCTCTCCTGTTCTACAGTTTTGGCTTAGCACACACACACACAAAAAACAAAACAAAACAAAACAAAACAAAACAAACAAAAAAAACTCTAAGGACACAGAAATGCACTGTACTTTGTGTTTATTCCCACCACATAGACCCTGGAATAGCAGTAAAATTGTTCAACTCAAGCTGGAAAAGCATTATGGTTGCTGGCAAGCAATGAGCACAGCAAATATCTTTCTTTGGCTCTAAAGTTCTCATATCTCCGGAGTGTCTGTTTGCATACCAATAAGTAGAAATTTGTTCTAAGAAAACTCAGACTTCGTTAAAAAATAAAAAATAAAAAGAAAAAAAGTGGAGAGTAAATATCTGGAACCACAAGAACTAGTACAGTGGGTCAGATCAAAATGACATGGGTATCAGTATTCCACCTTTGATGTTTGCCAGAAGAGAATGTGAGTATACAGTTATCTTCATTGCTAATTTATGCCAGTTTCCTGCTACTGGCAATTTAGCAGCTCCCTGAAACTGAGTATGCATTTGTTCCTACTGCATTTAATATTCACTGATGAAATTATTTTTTCTGATCTTTTAAGAGCCATTTTAGATACACATTTCTGCAATAACTCTCTTTACTCCTACACAGTGTTTCAAATGACCACACAAGCAGCAATCCTCTCTCACTGCCCTATGGCTCTGTTACCTGACTATTCCTTTCAGTGATGAGCATGTTATACTGGCGTGTTCTACTTATTTTTGAAATAATATCAGAGAACATTAATATTTTGATGTTATTTATATTTCACTTTTCACTTTTTTTTTTTTTAATGACAAAGATGACAGGTTAATATGTGTATATATAAACATTTCATTCACTTCCCCACAATGAAGACTCTTTCTAATTATTGTATTTGAGTTTGCTTTTAATTACGAGTGATCCCATACTACTTTATAAAACATTGTCTCTACAATTAAGTGTAGACTAATCAAAGTCAATTTTAACATGTAGTATTTTTAGTGTATTATGAGTTATATGATTTTATTCAAGGGTGAGAAAATATTTTAAATAATCTCCACTGTTTTTTGTTTGTTTGTTTGGGGAGGGGAGGGGAGCAGAATGAAACATTCATTCTCTGTTCCGTGGTGCTGGTTTTAATAATAAATTCATCTCTGCTCCCCCAGAATTAGTCCCAAATAACATAAACTTTATTCTATATTGCAAGTAGGAGAGACAAAAAAAATGCAGAAAGTTGGTTCGTTGAAGAGTTTTGTGTGAAAGACAATAACATGTATTCAAAAAAAAAAAAAAAGTCAATAGTTTCTGTAAAAAGCTAATTATTGGAAATCTGGTTTGTTTGGGAATATTTTTTTGGTATACTTAAAACAATTGGTACAATGCATCAAAATAATATCAAAGATGAACTGTGAGATTCATATAAAGGTAGTTAAAGGCAGCAAGAAATTCATGGAATATAATTTTCTATAATTTAGCTGTAAAATGCAGTACACACTATAAATGGACAAAAATAACCTTCACTTTAGGCAGCCTTCTTTTCAGAAAGCAATTACTACTTGTTAGCTTTTGAATTTTGTTTCTCCTTAACAGCATTAAAAAGAAAAGAGTTTTTACCTTCAGAGGTCCAAAATGTTTTATAGAAGCTTTGTTATAAGGTTATTTCATGTGCCAAATATCTGCTATCCAATTTTAGAAAAAAAAAAAAAAAAAAAAAAAAAAAAAAAAAAAAAAAAAAAAAACCCTCAGTGGTGCATTTTTGGTTTTTTATTTCCAACAGAGACATTCTTCAAATCTTCTCTATTCTTCTGTATTGCATAAACTAATATGGTGTATAATCATGCCTCAATCATGCACTCAGAACTGTTATCACAGACCTTTATACTGACACAGTCCTATCTACTTAAACCAAACTCTGCATGAGTGAAAAGGTCTGCTGTACTACAGAAACAGATGTTAAATTAGAAAAAGTAAGAATAGCTTTCTCCATACAACATATGGAAGTTAAGGAGTATTTGAAAAGTACAGTTCAGCATGGAATTTAATCTTCACTGCACTTCTGAGTGTTCAGGGAGGATTTTAGTTCAATAGTGCTATTTTTACTTTCACTTTCCAAAGAAGAGCAATGAAACTGGTGAAAGGTCTAGAAAACAAATCTTTTTAGGAATGACTGAGGAAAGAGGGACTATTTTTCCAAGAGTGAAGGAGAATCAGGAGACTGTAATCACCAGTGACAGGATCAGCAGGAATGGTGTTAAGCTGAGTCAGGGGACATTTAGGCTGGACATCAGGAAGAGGTTCTTCACTGAGAGGGTGGTCACACACTGGAACAGGCTCTCCAGTGAAGTAGTCACTGCACCAAGCCTGTCTGAATTTAAGAAGCGATTGGACTGTGAACTTAGTCACATGGTCTAAACTTTTGGGTAGACCTGTGCAGTGCCAGGAGTTGGACTTGATGATCCTTATGGGTCCCTTCCAGCTCGGGATATTCTATGATTCTATGATTCTATGATTCTATGACCTTATTGCTCTCTACAACTACCTCAAAGGAAGCTGTAGCAAGGTGGGGTGTGAGTCTCTTCTCCCAGTCAACAAGCCAAAGTACAAGAGAAAATGGCCTCAAGTTGCACCACGGGAGGTTTAGGTTGGATATTATATTATATTGGAAAAATAAATAAATAAATAAATAAAAAAACTTGAAATACTGAAAGGGTTGTGAAGCATTCAACAGGTTGCCCAGGGAACTAGTTGAGTCACCATCCCTGGAGGTTTTCGAAAGACTTGTCGTTGTGGTGCTTAGGGACATGGTTTGGTTGTAGACTTGGCAGTGCTACGTAAACAGTTGGACTTGATCTTGGAGGTCTTTTCCAAACTAAGTAATTCTATGATTCTTACCTGTTATATTGACTACAACCCTGACTGGGATGTGACTTATTACTATTTGGGGTATTTGGTCCAAGAAAGAGTAGTCACAAACTCAGATAGGTGTTTCCACAGACCCTTTCTGAACATTCTCTTCTTCATTCTGCTTCTCTTATAGCAAAGTCCCCTACAGCCCTTTGCTTAACAGTCCAACATAACTGATCACTAACTTCAGCAATGGAAAGCAGGAGTTATTTCATGGCAATCAAGTCTCAGGAAATCAGAAGCGTGCCGTTTCATTTTTGTTGGTTTAATGTCATCTCCTGCTGCAAGCCGTTCACAAACTCTCCTAAAAGTGAGCACAGTGCAGTGCTTACTGTTGCTCTATTGTTCGTTTATCACCAGATTGGACACAAAGCACAGGCTGGTCTAATAGAGGGCAAGAGCAAGATCAGTGCTTGACACAGCAAGCTGTGTAACTCTGAAATACAATTCACTTTTATGATGACACACCTCATTACTTTCTCATTCCTTTTGAGAAAAAGCAGATTGGGGTTGTATTGTATGTCTTGCCAACAATTGATACCTAGTTATCACTGACAGAACGTACTGGCTACAGAGAGTATCTGGTCAATGGACATTTCCAAAATTAGAAATGCTCTGAGCAAAATGGAAATGTAATGGAAATGGAAATGTCTGCAAGTATGTTCAGTTGCCCTTGTATAATGCAAACAAGGGAAAGAATAATGTCAGAAAAGTGGTAGAATTCTGGTATTGTTTTCATAAGCATAATTACATTCCTATGTCTTTTAATGGAAATGTATTATAAACCTAAGCTTGTAAGAGGCTGGGTGCCTGACAACCACCATCTATTGAAGGGCTGAGATTAAAATACTTCTGCCAGGAATATCATGCTCATTTTAGCACATGTTCTAGCAACCAGGAAAGGTAAAGAGAAAGCAACACATATGTTTGATGTGACAGATTAAGCCAGCACACTAAAGCATATGTTTAAGAAAATGAAAAACATATTGATATTCAGACGGTACCTTTAAAAACTTTTTTCCTCTTTTTTTTTTTTTTTTTTTTTCCAGTTAGTTTAATTTTCTGGTAAAAGTGTTTTGTTACCCAGTTGCTTTATGAGTTACCATGACAGGTATTCATTAGCTGCAAAGTAAATCACCAGCCAGTCACAGACGAGGTCTTAAGCTTTCTATTTCATTTTATTTGAAATTTCGAACATTTTTTTTTCAATATATGTTCCTGTGTAGATATCCTAAACTATAAAGTGTATGTAAAAAAAGTAGGAAGAAAGAGAGGGAGTATAAAACACCATGAAGCATTATTAAATAAAGCAGGGATAACAGTTTTTCTGGAGTCCTTCCTAGCTGAAGTTGCTTATTTTCATGTTTAAAGTCTCTTCCAGTACATAAAGCAGTTGCAAAGGCAGCAGAAGATAGTTACCTCTTTGCAGCAATTGCTGGAATGAACACCTCTATTTTAAAGGCTGCTTGTGTCTCGGGAAGTATATCTTCTAGTTACTCAAGTATGAATTCCCTCCCTATTACAGTAATATTACAATTTAGAGACTTTTGTGCTGGGAACTGTTCACCAGACCAGGATTCGTGTACCAGTGCCATCAGAAGTGAGAGATTAACCTGAATCAGAAATCTGCACTGCCTCTGCTACCACTGTGCACAGTGCTCCAGGGAAGACACCCTCCTTGAAGGAGACAGCAGAGAAGACTGAAGCTGTTTGCCAGTCTGTGAAATACTGATACTCACAATTCCCCCACTATGGATGGAAAAGCTGCAGTGGTGCCAAGAGAGCTTGCATCTGCTATTGCCACCTGTGCTTGCTCAATTGCAAACCAGTGTGATCTGAACAGGCTTTTCATTCATGAAGGAGAGTATGAAGCTCAGTTATACTTTGGTGCCATGAGCAAAAACTGCTAGAAATGGCAATTGTGCTTGGGAAAATCTGATACTTTTGTTTAAGCCACAGACACTGTATCATTTCTCTATATCCTTCTACACATTGAATATCTTTCCCCTCACACTAGTATGCACAGTTCTGGTTAGAAGCTCCTTAGTGCTAAGATTATAACATCACAATTTAATTATTTATATTTCAAATATTGAGGTGCCCACAGTTACTGCTTAACTACCGGAATTTCTATTTAAAATAAAAAGATAACCTACAAGCCACAGAAGCTGCATAATTTTGCAGTAGATGTTGTTAATCCTCATTTGTTTTATGACTATACTGATATGAGTGGATTATAAGAACAGTTCGCTCAGAAAAAGCTTAGCCCAGCTGGATGCCATATCAAAACAGGCAACACAGCTTTCATGTTTTAAGCTGTAATGTTGAAAGGAGATAATCAATTTTAAATTACATTTCTGTCTTGAATTGTTTTACTGACTGCTATTATAAAAACACCTGTGCTTATCAGAACTGTAAACCATTATTTCTCAGAAAATTTACTGTTTGGGCATTTGACATTACTTTACATCTGATCTCTGCTATGTCTCCTGTAAAATCAGTATTTTACTTTAAAGTAAATGATTTTGCTATTGCATGTCATTGAATTTTACATCTGAGATCTACAAATATAATTACGTGTGATATCTTCATTGCTAACAATTTGGAAATATTTTTCTGACATGCTGCTTCCAAAGCAAAGAAGAAGTAAATCAGCATTTAAATAAAATATGAAAATATGACTGTAAAATAATTTGCTTGGACAACTGACTGTAGATATATATCTAAACTGTTTTGCAACTGAAATATGACTAAATTTTGCTTCGGTTTACGAGTCATCCCTTTCTATTCTTGTCCATGAGCTTTAGATATTTACATTATATGTACTCTAACAAATTGCCAACTTCCATCTCTTATTTGAAGTGTTCTGCCTTCATGTATTTTTGAATTTATGCATTACTTTCCATATCGATAATGGCTATTTGATAAGTATTGATTTTATACTAATGATAGGAAAAGGTATTGTATGGTACCAGGGTCACGTAACCTTGTAATAATAAAAAAAGGCAATTTTGTGATCACTGTTTGCATGAGTGGTAAACAAGTGCTATAGAACTGGAGTATAATTTTTTTCTTTTTCAGTGCACCAATTTCACTTTGAAAGTGCTTCAAGAAAAACAGATAAAATTTTGGCTAACCAGATGGCTATCCTCAACTGAAAGACAGAAACACACTTTGCAAGCAAGACTTCCCAGTGGTAGTCTGAATCATTTTTTTAAGATTTCATAATCGCTTTTATTTTTCCCCTGAGGGACTGGTCACTGGTTATCCCTGTCATTGCTCCCAGAGAGAGCAGAAAATATCAGTACAGGAAACAAGGAGACATGCCAAGGTAAGCATTTCATTTGATACACAAGGATAAGGTGCTTGGTAATTTTCCAGCAAAATTATATAGAGTTGGAAAAAGTGATTCATCGGAATCAGGCATTATTTGGGAAGTCTTTTCCTGTCTCAGTTTCAACAGGAAAGGTTGGTTGACTTCCAATACTCAGGTCAGAGACAAAAAGAACGTCTTCTTCTTTGCCATAGGGTCATCAATACTGAGGACACTCTTTGAATGTGAGACACTCTGGTTCAAGTCCCTATTCTTGATTTAGATTGGAAACTCAAGCTTTTTTTTTGTTTATTGTTGTTTTTTTTTTTTTTTTTTTTTTTTTTCATATCAAATATAAATTATATGCTCTGGCACCTATGTTGCAGTCTGCCTAAAGGCTTCTATTGCTGGGGTTGTTTCACACACCAAAAAAAAACACCACTGTACATATTCATTGCCCCAGAAAGGGAAGTTGAGTCATTCTGACTTTATAGTCAAGTGTTTGTAGTACTCATGTAGGAGGATGGTATTATGTACAATCAATATTTAGTACTTTGTTAACAGAAATAAGTCTTGCCAGAGAAATTGGTTATCCTGTGTACCTCTTCAATGGTAGTCAGTAGACTCATGATTCAGGCCCTTGCCTAGGGCTGTTTTTGCAGTCCTGCCACTCAGAGCAAAATATGTTTCTCTCATTTTCTTGTTTGAATTGAAATGGAAAGTTTTGTGCAATTTTAACAGCACTCATAATGCAACAAAATATGCTTCTGACCAGTGTTAAGCAAGGCATGAGAATTAAGCTCCCTGTCTAAGCATTGCAGGATTTCTGTCCAGAAAAATAGTAGTAAGTAGGGATATGACATAAATGTCTAGAGACATTCTAAAATATGTCTCTATAATCTGTCCACATAGGAGTGGCAGGTACAATACAGAGGTAGTGGGAAACCTACACTAGAGAAGCCAGGGGCCAGGCAGGATTACCACGAAAACAAATGTAAGCTTTTTACTTCTAGGTCATCTGTTAATGACTCGAAAGGCTAGAGGCTCATACTGAGAGTCTAGGAGACAAAGGGGTAAAGCAATTCCCAGAAACTATTAAGCTTTTCTTTCATATTTTCCTGTTACATATCCACAAGACAGGATTTGTTTGCCTAATTATAAGCATCTACTTCCATTTGTGATGCCTGAAGACATCTTGCTCTTCTTCCAACTGCTGCTTCATTAGGAATTGATAAGTCCTGTGTAATCCAGCTCTGTGAGGTTATCCTGGATCCTCAATACACACACACACACACACTTGGCTGGTGTCTGGATTACTTACTATATAGCTAAAGTCATAATCAGCCCAGGAATTGCAAAACCCTAATTGACAGATGTGGTCAAAAGTATTAAGTGACAGCTATTTGTGAGCTTACATTATGTAATATGCATTTGTGGTCTAATTCTCTCTAGATTTGGACAAATATTCATTCCATAAAATTGTCGACTTAATTTGAAATCTGCTTTAGTAGACACAAGAGAGAGATAAATATTTTTTTTTCTTAATCTTTCCTATGATTTATTTAATATTTGCTGCATTACCTGAACTAATGTTACTGCAGTTTGGAGCTTTGATATTGTCCTGCCAATGTAATTGATATAGTGCTGATTTATGTTTGGTGAATATTGTCTCCAGCGTCTAATTTTTTTTTCTGACTCTATTAGACATTGTTCATGTGAGTAGTACTCCTAAGGACATCAGTATAGGCATATCAATGAAAAGGTGAGTTAAGTTTAACATGGCAAGAAGTAAATGCAAAATAGATGTCAATGTCTGGTAATAACTCCCCTAATAGTCGTAAGACAGAAACAGAAAGAAAAAATAAAATAAAATCCAACCCTAACAACCCTAAAAAGATCTGAGAATTATTACACTAAACTAGAAAATGTAGTCCAAGGGGACTAGTTGAGACTATCTCATTTCTAAGGCAGAGGGGACGAACCAACCCATGATGTCCACTTACAGACTTTTTAAGACCTTGATTAATTTTGGAAGTTCTGTCAGTCACAGTAATAATATTTTAAAAAGATGAAAGTGTCTGAGTTTCTCTTGATTTTTCTACACATATAACCATGTATATCCTGTCTTCCAGAAACACAAAAGTCATAGATTATGGTAAAGCCTTTGGCAATATTCCCAGAGCTTTACCATTATATTACTTCAGAAGAGGGCCTTGTAGCTGAAGCTTGTGACTCTGCCAGCTGCATGCTTGCTCTACTCTCTCTCTTCAGTGTTTCAGTTGCTGGGAGAAACTGTATGAGAATGATAAAAGAAAGATGATGGAGGCAGGATGACTTCCCCTCACTCCATCATTAACAAACATTTTCTTGGTAATACTAGTTAAAGGTCACTGGCTGTTGCATGGGAATGAGAGCAATGCAGAGAAAGGGTACGGTGGTTTATTACTTGTGCCACAAAGCTCACTTGAATAGACTGTTGCTTTTGTGTTAGTTCAAGGTGTAATATAACTTAAAACCACCATGTCCCTTGCACTTTGGCAGTTTAAAAAGAGAGGCAACAGCATTTCAAATTAATTTGCAGCCATCTTTGTAGAAAATTCTACTCTATCCACTCCTGGAGCCAAACCCACCCCTTTCTGCCCCAAATCCACACTCATTAAAATAAGTGTTTCTTTTTCTGTGACAAAAAATCTACAGTGCTAGTTTTTTATGACATGTAAATCAGCCCATGATTTAACACTTTAAATCCACAGTTAATGTAACAACTATGACCTTTTGTACGGTGGTGATTTTCAGGTTCATTGTGAAGATCTACAGATAACAGTAGTCAACATTTTCAAAACTAGATTCTTATACCTTTTGTCTTTCAAGTATTACTCATTTCCAGAATCATTTTTTTTCTAGATAAACCAAAAGTAAGGGACAATTGTTTTTTTTTTTTTTTTTTTTTTTTTTTTTTCCAGATAGAAGATTTAGGTTTGATGGCATCATTTTCTTATTCTAAAG
Organism: Oxyura jamaicensis; assembly: GCF_011077185.1. Classification (NCBI taxonomy): domain Eukaryota; kingdom Metazoa; phylum Chordata; class Aves; order Anseriformes; family Anatidae; genus Oxyura; species Oxyura jamaicensis. Next base: position 196,125,350 of record NC_048893.1, on the reverse strand, counting down.
TTAAGAAACTGCTCATTTAGAGAATTATTTATATAAACTCCAATCATCTTCTGTTCTTTCAGGGTTCCAAAAATAAATTATTTATTTTGGCTATTGTCTTATTAAAGAAGAAAAGACAGAATAATGATAAAAAATGTTTAGATATTTTTCAAAGGAGATGTTACTCTATTTTAGTAGTGCAGAAGGTGCTTCCATTTTATTCTGCAAACATTCTTACAGGCTTATGTGTATAGAGTAATACTTTCCTTATGAAAGTATATAAACAAATCTGCTGGATGATACTAATTTTTCTCTATGTATCTTTCATTCAGACACTTGTTTCCATTTCTTTGATTCTTAGAAGATATATTGAGCAGCATAAGGACATCTGGCAACTGCAAGAAATGACTTTGGTGTCAGAATCTAAGAAACTGAAACTTGTGGTGGCATCACTAGGCTATCTAAACATGGTTCTTGAGAACCAGGTGACAGAACTGGAATCTGTGTTAGTTTATATATTTCACATTTTCATTGGAGATATCTACCTATCCACCTATAATTCTTTCTACATGGGCCCAAAGAGTAAGAACTTTATGGAGTCTCTGAGTAAGCGTAAATCATTGCCATCTTTTGTTTCTATTGCAATGTGTTTCCTTACAGTCAAGTAGCTTAGTGATGATCAAAGGGTAAACAACAGGATTATGGTTTGGTAGCACAGAAAACAATTAAAGAAAACTTGTGCTGATTTAGTGAACCGAATGATCTCTTCTCAGGGTTCTTATAGGTTAACATCACTGTGCAGGGCAGCTTATTTGAAACCGAGCAATCCAGGGAGAGAAAAAAAAAAAAAAAAAAAAAAAAAAAAAAAAAAAGGAAAACACAGCTTTTCTTAATGCTACTAGGGAGGCTGATACAGGTCTCCATATGGAACATTTGTAATTTTAAAGGGCATTTTGCCACTGTATTTTGTTTCTTTCCTATCTCACAGACAGAACAATGACATTCCTATCATACACAGCAGAGTACTAGAGAGAAACTCTTTGCTGCATGACATTTCTGTTTAGTACTCAGAGCTCCTGCTGAGATATGTGCAGACAGACTCCTGGAAATAATACCCATTTACTTTCCATCCACTAATACAGAGGGATAAAAACAACTTCTTCCTATAAAAGGAGTAATGACTTAGTACATCCCTCTGAGGCAGAATATGTAGTCCTTTAAACTAAGAGTCTTAGAGAGTTCACATATCACAGAACTGTAGGGGTTGGAAGGGACCTCGAAAGATCATCGGGTCCAACCCCCCTGCAAAGCAGGATCCTCAGAGCAGGCTGCCCAGGTAGGTGTCCAGATGGGCCTTGAATATCTCTAGAGAAGGAGACTCCACAACGTCTCTAGGCAGCCTGTTCCAGTGCTCCATCACCCTCAACCTGAAGAAGTTCTTTCGCATGTCGGTGTGAAACTTCCTGTGTTCTATCTTGCGGCCATTGCCGCTTGTCCTATCCCCACAAACCACTGAGAAGAGGTTAACTACATCCTTCTGTCTCCCACCCCTCAGATATTTATAGACATTGATAAGTTTCCCCCTCAGTCTCCTCTTCTCCAGGCTGAACATACCCAAATCTCTCAGCCTGTCCTCATAGGAAAGATGCTCCAGGCCCCGTATCATCTTTGTGGCCCTCCCCTGCACTCTTTCCAGGAGATCCCTGTCTTTTTTGTACCGGGGAGCCCAGAACTGGACTCAGTACTCCAGGTGAGGCCTGACCAGGGCAGAGTAGAGGGGGAGGATCACCTCCCTTGACCTGCTGGCCACGCTCCTTTTAATGCACGCAATACCTCTTAATACCTCTAATAACATATGGTTCAGGAATGCAGGTTAATGAAGGTGGAAATGACATCAAAGGAGAGAAACCAGCAGGGACTGGACTTCTAACATACAGTAGAGGAGGAACTTCTCTGAACTTGTGAAGAAGAATGAAACAAATTAAGGATAATTGTTTTTTAAGCTGAATATTGCAAAGAAGAGGTGACCACAGTGAATAATAATAATAAAACAATAACAGCAATAATAAGTAAGAATAATATAAAGAAAGGCAGGAAATAGGAAATCAGGGAATATGAAAGTCAAGATGCAATGGAAAGTCTTCCCGTGAGGCTTATCTGAGCAAAACCGCATCTAGCATCAACCTCCTGAGAGCATGAGATGGGAGGACAGATCATCACCTCTACTTTTCTCCTTATCTTTGGACAGGTAAGTATTAGCTACACTCCTTTCTGAAAGCTGTGTGGCAAGGGAGAGATGGCAAGAAAAAGGAAGAAGAGGAAACAAAGATAGGAAAGAGGAATAAGAAAAGAAGAACACAGGAGACAGCAAGACACATAGACTATGTCAAAGGGAGAGACGGGTAACAGCAATAAAGAAGCACGTAGCAGCATATGGATGGGGAACAGTATACGTACAGTGACAGCAAGGGAGATGCACGAACAGTAGCATAACTGTGAATGAGATCTGAGTATGAGGCTCATGTTGGCAGAGTGCCAGTTTGCCTTTTTACACATTACCGGTGAACCAAACTGCCTGCCCAAAAGAGAATCAGGGCAAATCAAGTCATATCGCATTGTGTACACAAAATACAGAAACAACAGCAAAAGAACCCCTACTGTTCATGCCCAGTGGTAGATACATGATGAAAAATGACAAACCACGAGTGATTTTTTTATCCTAAGTTTTACCAAGTTCTGGCTGACATTTATGCTTCTGTCTTTCCCCAAATGACATTTTAAAATTATCATTTTGTTCACATATCTGTACTGCTTTCCTGGGAAATCTAAGTTGCAAATATGTCTTTTGCATTAAACATTTTTGATGGGGTACCCAGTTGCCCAGGAAGACTATGTGTTATATGTTATTATTCTATGGCATCTCTAGGTAATCCTCCAGAAATCAGAGTAATTGCCTCTAATCTTCCCTTAGCTCTCATGCAGTGCTGTCTAAATGTTAAAATTTATTAGTTTTCTTCAAATATGGAAAAAAAAAAAAAAAAAAGGAATTTGTGTTTGACAAAGCAAAAGGCTACAGAACCAGGAGTATCAAAGATAGATGGAAATTATAATTTGCCTTTGAAATGGATAAAGAAGGATTATTGCTAGCCATTTAAGTAATAAACTTCATGATGGATCAATTTAATACATTTTTTTTTTAAAAAAAAGCATTTATTAATTGCTTTGATTTAAAGGTCTGATAAAAGATTGACTATACATAAAATTATATATATATATTTGAAATTAAGATATTTTAAATGAATAGAGTATGAGAAATGCAGTTTATTGTGGAACCATATACATATTATGTATAGCTTCATCATTAATATAAAAATTACCTGGCACAGAAATAAGAGGATTATTGAAGAACAGTTCTTCAGGCTGGCTCATAAGGTGATATTTGTTTATTTTTCCTTTTCCCCATTAGAGTTTAACGACTTGCTACAATTCCCTACCATGACAATGAACTTCAACTGTTCAGAGGGACAGAAGCAACAAATCTAAGAGGTCTTCAGAAATCCAGGAAATACATCCGTGCAGCATCTGAAGAGAGGATACAGAGGTACCTCAAAATGCAAAGGATTAAGTTATTCTCTATAACTCTATGTAGGCTGGTCTGTAAGAGACATAAGAACAACCATCCCTACTGCCTAAATGTTAATACATGCTCTGGTATATTTTAGCCCATGCCAAACAGTATTGTTGTCTAGGGTAGATAGTCTGGAGGTATGCTATACTATAGCATATTCTAGTAAGTAATTTGGTTGTTACCATCCCATTTGGGAAGTGAAAATAGTTTTTCTGTATATATGCAAGTTACAACAATTCTGTAATCCTCAAAACCAGGCAATGGTCCTTAACCTCTTTAATTTATTAGGTCAGATATTTTCTCCATGTCTGTTGTGGTTTAACCCAGCTGGCAGCTAAACACCACACAGCCGTTCACTCACCCTCCCTCCTCCCTCTCTGGGATGGGGGAGAGAAACGGGAAAGTGAAGCCTGTGAGATGAGATAAAGACAGTTTATTAAGACAGGAAAATAACAACAACAACAACAACAATAATAATAATAGTACTACTAATAAAAATGTGTATGAAACAAGTGGTGCACAATGCAATTGCTCACCACCCGCTGACTTATGCCCAGCCTATCCCTGAGCAGCTGGCCCCCCACCCCGGCTAGCCACCCCTATGCATTGTTTAGCAAGACATCAGATGGTATGGAATATCCCTTTGGCCAGTTTGGGTCAGCTGTCCTGGGTCTGTCCCCTCCCAGCTCTTGCTTCACCCCTAACCTGCCTGCTGGCAGGACAGAGCAAGGAGCTGAAAAGTCCTTGGTGTAAGCACTGCTCTGCAACAATTAAAACATCAGCATGTTATCAGCACTCTTCTCATCCTAATCCAAAACATAGCACTCTACCCAGCTACTAAGAGGAAAATTAACTCTGTCCTAACTGAAACCAGGACAATGTGGACATTTTCCACTGGCTATGCAGACAGCGACTTTGTGTTTAAGCTACTCTCCCCAGGTGAGAGTTTAATGATGAGCAGATGAGTATGGGCCAAAGTGAAAAACAGGGTGGCGATAACGACATTCATTGCTAGTTCAACTTTGGAGGAGATACCAAAGGAACTGAATTTAAAAAATACACCTGCACTCTGTGCTCTACTTAGAAAGCCCAGATAAGTGAGCTATGGTATCACTAAACATGGTATATTGATCTCAGCTTGAAACAGGTTTGTTTGTTCTAAAGGCTGCTGCTCTCTCTTGAAACTTCTGTAATAGCAAAACTGTGTAAGTGTACAATTTAGGTGTGTAAATACACTACAGATATGAATTCAATCTAAAAATAGGTGAATCTAAGTACACAAAGCATAGCTTTGCAGGGCATTTAGAAAGAGCCATTGTAAATAATAAATATTTGTATTAATCTAGAGATGGGAACATACATGTTCAAACTTTTCTCAGTTTAGGAATTCTATATTGTTCCATAGATGAAACTTCAAGAGAATCATTCATTTGCCTCCACATGGGTAGATTCAGTATTAGATGTTCTCTAACGCATCTCAACCAGCATCCAGCTGCTATTACAGAGTGCAAATCATAGAATCCTATAATGGCTTTGGTTGGAAGGGACATTATAGATCATCATGGGCAAGGACACCTTCCACTAGATCAGCTTGCCCAAAGCCCCATCCAAACTGGACTTGAACATCTCCAGGGATGGAACATCCACAACCTCTCTGGGCAACCTGTGCTAGTGCCTTACCACCCTCTGCATGAATTTCCTCCTAAAATCTAATCTAAATCTTCCTTCTTCTAGTTTAAAACCATTCCCCCTTGTCCTATCATTGTCTGTCTGTGTAAAAAGTTGCTCTTCATCTTTTTATATGCCCCCTTTAAGTAATGAAAGACCGACTGGGAGGACTTGGATTTCCTAGATACACCTACTAAAAGTTACTATGGTGAACATGAATAGGCAACAGAAACTAGCTCTGGAATACATTCCATTTATCTCTAGACATTCTAAAGAATATGCCTGCAGCTAAACTAGTCATCCAGTCTTTCTTGAAGTCAATAGAGAGAAGGAAGCACCTATGGCCTCTTAAGGCCATCTCTCGTTATCTTTTATAGGATAAAGTCAGCCATGTCTCAGAAAGATCTCTTTTCTATTAATTAACATAAAAGGAGTCTGGACAATCAATTTATTTACAGTGTACTCACTGGAGATAATCTGGCATGAGAAAAATCATTGCAATGCCTACAAGCTACTAAAATACTAGTCCTGCAAAGAAAGAAAGAAAGAAAGAAAGAAAGAAAGAAAGAAAGAAAGAAAGAAAGAAAGAAAGAAAGAAAGAAAGAAAGAAAGAAAGAAAAGTCAAGATTTTCAACCTAACACTGAAGCTATTGCAATATTTTTCTCTCAACAGTCTTTTCATCCTTCATGAAAAAATCTTGAAGATTCTTCCAAAAGCAGACTTTTTTTTCAGGTCTTCTCTAAAGCCAAAGAAGGCAACTTTTGCTGATCACTTAGGAGATATATAAGTGCATTAGACTACACCAATGTGTTTTTTTCTAGAACTTCAAGCCTTTATTTAGCCTATAGTAGTTATAGAGGGATCATCAGTCATTGATATTGTTACAAACTAAACTATACATGCACTAAACTTGTGATTTTCATGTGTTGATGATTTATATGCCAATTTATCCTTTTGGGTGCTTCTGTATGACAATTATTTTGTCCTTCCAATCTCTCCAACACAATCAGACTCAGTCCTAAATTTTGAAATTAAAAGATGTCTTTTACAATTGGTGCAAGGGTGATGTTTACCCCCTTATAAATTAATCCTCCTTCTGCAACCAGCGCAGACAGGAAGCATACCTTTACTGGCCCTGGCTACTTAGTTTAGTCTAATTTGTATATACTTGGACCTTTAGACTTTGAAATTCCTACTCCAGCCATGATGTGAACTAGACTGAAGCAAGATGAATTAATTAAACCAATGGCAACCATTATAGCTCTATATGCTCTATTATATGCCAAAATAGGTTTAATAAGTATGACAATGACTTTCTCCTCATCCAGTTTTCCACTCTGCTAAAGAATCTGGAATTTGTGTTCCTATTCCATTTTCAATGTTAAAAACAAACGAACAAACAAAAACCACAGCTTATTGTGATATCACCAGGGCCCCCCCCCCCCCCCCAAAAAAAAAAAAAAAAACACCAGCAACAGATTTTTGTCTTTAATCAATGTGTGGACTAAATATGGACTAAAATATAAAATATTAGTTCTTAAAATTTTTGTACTCCAGGGATCTTTGTAAACAATATATAAAGCCAGATGTGTAGTTTGAAAATTGATTCCAAAAACATAAGGAACTGAACCAAATTCCCAAATCCAAGGCCTCATAAAACAAGTAAATCAAAGTGCAAAGCTTCCAGATTAAAACCCTTGTAGGCTGGGAGTTGCTGATCAGAAACATCAATCAGCCTGTGTGTATATGTTTGTATGTGTGTGAGACATATATTTTTTCACAGATATCTCAACAATGAAGAGAATAGACTTTTTGTCTCTATCTTCTCCCCATCCTGAGTTTATTTCAGTCTTTGACTTCAATTCTTCTCAGCTTCTTCCCTTTCAGTAACATTTTACACATCTCTCTCTGAGTAGGAGGAAGCTTGGACTTTGTTGTTTCTTTGAAAAAGATAAAGAACATAATACCCATAGGTACCTTAGACCAGGTTTATTGGTTTAACAATGTGCAAAATCACAAACCACAGTAATATGGGAGATCTTTGATATCATTCCCCAAAGTTGACATTGCATGAAGACAATTTTGCTGCATGTGGCCTTCGACATTTTGTCATTTACATCTAGTTCATCCAGACAGAGGTCAGACCCTGTAGATATAACTTTTATAGGCCATGACATTATTTCAGCTCATCTCTGTGTAGAGAAATGATATGGAGTCTATTACTGATGACAAGAGCTTCATCCAAGTTCAAAAAAAAAAAAAAAAAAGACAAAAAAACCCACCTCAGAGCAAAAAAAAAAAATGCAGCCACTCCCAAGACCAACAACAATTATACATCAGGCAGTGCCCTCCACAGAATTTTTAAAGAAATTTATTTTTCTAATGCATAAACCAAATAAAGGAATGAATCAGGATACATGCATTCCATTCCTTATCTACACAAGTATACTAGCTAAGTGCTACTGTGTCAACAGCAGGAAAGTCTGAAGTATACTTCTTACTTTTATTTCATCACACCCCTGAGCAGCTTTTAAAGCCTCATTCTTGTTCCTGATAGATGGAACTTGCTCAAACAACTTTTTCTGGTGGGTGAAGTTCTAGAAATGCATCCTTCATTGAAAGACGTTATTTAACTAGTAACTTTTTGTATGCTTGTATGCTTCTACTGTTATCCAAAGACACAACCTCCTGCCTTGCTGGTTCAGAGAAAAGGCCTGAAAATCTCTCCTGCTTCTGCTAGCAAAATTACTCTTCAATAATTGCCACAGCTGTTCCAGAGCAATTTCCTACTTGGTGTGAGTAAAAGCATCAGAATTTGTCTCAGATTACTAGCTCCATTTACAAAGTATCTATCTTCTAGAAAACAATCTTCAAAAACCTAAGTCAAACACTGCTGTTAGAAGAGAGAAGATAATTAAAATAATTGGTAGTTTCTTGGTGCCTGAAGTGTCAATGTAGGCAGTGAAAAAGGACAAGATGTTCATCTTCTGTTAATGTACTCCTGCACTGTGGTTTCATCAGTCTTTGCAAGAATTAATGTATCCTATAGATCTGTACATGCTGAGCACTTTCTGGAGCTGGCACTAAGACTACTTATATGTTTTGAGCCTCAACTGAAAGAGATCTATTTCTATGCAACCGATCTAGCACTTAGTGAGAGTTTCTAATTGCTGAGAAATTACTAGTGTACATACAGATATATGTATCTTAAAATGCTTTATTAATCCAGCTTTACAGCTCTGCTTATAAGCATATATAAATTGTATATGACTGAAATTAGTTATCAAAGATAGGTATTTTGCTGTCCTAAAAAAATACAAAAAAAATAAAAAAATAAAAATCTTTTGACTTTGAAGAACTTCTCTGTCCCCATCCATTATATAGGATATCGTAATAATAGCACTTCCAATTTATGCACATTTTTTAATGCTTCATTTGGATGAGATAATTCCAAGTAATGGATATCTACTTTCTGTGAAAAATTAGAGTTGTTGTTTTGCTTCAGGTGCAGATCAATAACAACTTCATGACCACTATTAAATGACAGAAAGCAAGTCAATAGAATGATGATCTCACAAGCCAGTTAGACACAAACTTAAATGCTCAGATGTCATAGTGCTTAAAGGCATTGTTGTGTTTATTAAAAAGTAGGAATTTGAAAGGGAGGTAGTTAACTCTGTAGGCTTTACTTGGGTCTCATCATTGTGGATTCTGATGATCTAAGTTTCTTCTTTTACTAATTCTTACATATTTGATATAATAGCTGTCATATTCTGTTGTATTTTCATACCTAAAACATGATAGACTTGAATTATACATATCTGTTTATAGAGTTCCAATTATGGTAGCACTTAATTGGTGTAAAAATGTGAAGATGTCTTCAAATCAATTTAAGTTTGAAACTTCTCTGTTCTAGTTTTTGTCTTAGTTTTAGAAATGATCAGATCATTCAGAAATAATAATAATAATAATAATAAAATACTTGTTTTAGCAGTATTATTATGATAGTATGGTGCATAAAACTATTCTCTGTGATTATTAAGTGGTTTTCAGAATGTTCCAATACAGAGAGGACTTAGGTCTTCAAGTTCCAGAAATAGCAAGAACAGAAACTGTTTGCTCTGAATCAACATCTGAGAACACTGGTCTTCCAAGCCTGGAGTTTTTCATACTTTAAAGAAGCCAGTGTTTTGATCTGGAAATGCTCAGTCAGACACACATTCCTTCTTCTCAGGCAAATGTATTTAGTTGGCAATCATCATATTGTGAAAAGATTAAAAAAAAGAATTTGAGAACTGAAAACTTATAAAAAAGAAGTGTTACCTTTTGGTCAGTTTCTCTCTTCTTTACCTGGAGAAAAATGGATTCAGGGTACAAACAAAAAGTTTGAAATCTGAAATAAAAGAGCATTTTCTTCTATCTAACTAAAAAAAAAAAAAAAAAAAAAAAAAACACTGGCCAGATTTACCACATACTCTTACAAACTTCAGGCTGAGAGCCCAGATATGGAAATTCTGCCAGCTGTGGAGGAGGTAAAATGACATCATATCTTCCAACAGGTCTTCAGCCAGTCAGTGAAAAGAGTTGAAGTGCTTGGTGCCTTGATAGGATGGCATGTCCAGAAAATGTGCTGACTGAGAATGATTCACAAGGAAAGATACTTGAATAACTGAAGGTGAGGTTTTAATGCCTCTCAGGATGCCTCTGGAGTTGTCTTCATTAAGATTTTGGCAGGAAGTTAGCTCATATAATACTAATTTTATTATTAAATTGTTGTCCTTTAGTTTTAGGAGTTCTTGCTATGTCTGTACCATTCAGCCATTGGATTGCTTGGTTAGTTTGTGATGTTAAGTTATTAATGAAGAAACTGTTACAAACAACAAGTATTTATTATTTGGTATAACCTCTTCAGAGCCAAAATATTTTTTGAGATGTATTTTCTGTTTAAGCTTTTCAAATAGTCTCATTGAATCCTGGGGAAAAATAAAATAAAATAAAATAAAATAATCTCTTTTATGTTTCCGTGTTACTGTTTCATTCCAACTAAAAGGAGGTTTCATATTATCACTCTTCATTCCTTGTGAAGAGTAAAGATAGAATTGCTCTTCATGCCTGCAATGCAACTCTGGAACGGAGTCAGGTGTGTATTTACTAAGCCATATAATCAAAAGCATAATTTAGCCTATGATCTGCCATGTGTTTTGAAATAAGAGTGACTATACAAATGTAAATTGTTATTGTTATTGGCATTGGCAGTACTAGTATGACAACAAGAAAAAGCAACAAAATAATCTAAGTATTCAACTTGTTTTCTAGTGGCATACAGACCTTATTCCAGATCATGGAATGATTTCTCCTAGATCTGTATCATAGGATAACTGCATTGTGATGTACGTTCATACTATTTATTTTATTATGGTCTGGAATAAATCTTTTTTTGTTGTTGTTTTTTTGTTTGTTTGTTTGTTTGTTTTCAAGTACAGAAATAGAAGACTTTCAAAAATACAAAGACTTTGTAGATATGGGAAAAAATCATGCTATGTTAGTCTTGCTATGGTCTTATAACCTGTGTGGTTATATATATACATAACCTTATAACTGTTTTGTAATGGAGAGTCACACTTGTGAGGAAGGAAGGGAATAGCTGCAGATGAATAACACTTCGTAAGAAAAAACCACCAAAGATCCTCCATCACAGAGCTTAAAATCCACACAGGTTTGTGTCTGCAGTTCACCCCTCAAGTAACTGTTTGAAGTGAATTTTCGCACTGATTTTTCTGATGATGAACTCTGTCTATATGACAATATATAATAAATGCATCATGGCAAATAATAAAGAAAGTGTGGATGGTGAAGTATAGAGGGAGATGGCACCAGCATAAAGACATGAATTACTTGGTTATAAGGTGAAAGACAGGATGCCCCAACTCAGGAGGTGTTCAAGACCAGGTTAGGTGAGGCCCTGAGCAACCTGATCTAGTGGGTGGTGTCGCTACCTATGGCAAGGGGGTTGGAACTAGATAAGATCATTAAGGTCCCTTCCAACCTGAGCCATTCCATGATTTTATGATTCTATTATAAGATTTATGAAGAATGGTAGGTTTCATACAGTAACTGAAATAAGTATAAACCTCTTAGTTAACTTTGTGACTAGTTTTTTGAATATTGTGAGAGAAAGTTTTAGGTTGAAAGAGAAGACAAGAAACTCGTCAATTTTTTTTCTGCTTTGAAAACATTGTCATTGAAAGGGATTATGAGATTTATTAAAATTATAATTTTTGAAATGTAAAACAAATCCTTATATTTATACTTCTTAATTCCCTTTTGGATAATTTAAAAATTTGGATGATTAGATTTAGCTGGATGACTGCAAGGGAAGATTTTGGACTAGAACACTTTTGAAAAATGCCAGGGTTTCTAAATTTAACATTCTGTCTTTTCTGTCCTTTACTGGTCTAACTGGTCAAGATAGATATTTTAAATTTGCAGTTTTACATATTGCAGAGGTTGATGTCTAAAAATAAACAGTTATCTTTTAATGGCTTAAAAGTGATGTTTTATTTCATTCCTTCATTACATCTAGCTTTTTTTTTTTTTTGAATGCTGATGTGAAATTGTATTAGCGAGAATCCATATAGAAAACAAAAACAAACAAAACAACAACAACAAAAAAAAACAAACAGAAAAACAAAACTAAACTAAACTAAAGTATAGATTAGTTCCTGAACAATAATATATACAGATACCTATCCAGACAAGTTTTACTTTATAATTTTTTACATGACTGAATTAATAGTTGTTTGCATTATCTTGAAATCCAGAGAAAAAATATTCTTTTTAGTTATTCTTTTCAAACCTCCTTTAGCTATTCATATCAGTAAATTAGACCTCAGATTGGAAAAGAACTCATTCAGCTGAAAAACTGAATGACTGTGAAAAGTTTCACCAAATATTTATTCCAATAATCTTTTCCGATACACTTCCAACAGTCAGTTGTTTTTGTATTTTTGCTGATGTATTTAGAGGTCATCTAATCTAACTTGTTATTCCCTACAATAATTTTTCTTCAGTTACTTTAATTTCCAAAATCATCATGTTTCATTCTATACCAGAAGACTGTCTAAGGTAGGGCCACATGCCCATAATTCAGCAGTGTGCTGTGCAGGAAATATGGGCAGAGGACTTTCTGAGTGTGGCAGCATACCAACACAAAGATGAACTTGAGTATGGTGGTTCTGGGTATATGTCAAGACATCCTTTCATAGAGAAGGGTAGACATATCCAGCAGCAATGCCAAACATGGCTTGATGGGAATATTATCATCCACTGTCATATTTTGAGCACTGTCAGGAGCAAAACTTTAAGACCCAAAAGTTAGTTAGATAGCTATGTGCCATTTAAATTAAATGGTTTCAAGGGATCTACCAGCTAAAGGGAAGCCTGTCAAAATCAAAAGGATACTGTAAAATATGATGGTGTTACTGTTATGGGTCTAGTCAATGCAATTTAACTCATGAATCATATTATCCTTATCCACTGTGAAGCCTGCCCAATTTTGCTTGAGATCCATCCTTTTAAAATAACTTTCTTCTCTTTAAACATTTTAATCTATTTCTCTACTGGACCTCTCGAGACAGCCAGATAGTTGCCCTTGTCCTTGTTTTCTTGACAGGATGCCTTTAGTTTCTCATGTCAAGCAAGTGCAATAGAAACAGCAGAATACGGGTTACTGGATTCTGTCTTTAAAATGTTTCAAAGTGGTAATCTCCAGTCTCCATGAAAGACATGAGTTCACTCAGCTGCCTCTCACAGGATATTTAAGATGGATGTAAAGCAATGACCATCCTCCAGTTCTGATTAAACGATGTCTCTAAAACAGTGCTGCAAATGTACTCGTGTAAGCTTCTACTGTGGTATCTGTCTTGTTCCTACTGAGCTGTAAATAAGCAATTTAGAAGACTTAGAAACAGTAATGTTCATGGTAAGCCTGTGACTCATTCGCTGTTCATCAGCCTCACTGGAAACCTGGTTTTATTTATTTATTTATTTTTCTTCATTTGGACACACAAAAACAGGGCTGGAAGAGACTTCCTGGCTCACTAAGGTCAGTTCCCTGATGACACAGGTAATATGTTATGCAATCCATTTCATAAACCCTTCTGTCTCTCTGTCCTAAAGATAATAAAATGTTTTAAGCTGGATTTTTGCCACCACTAATTTGTTGTACAAAAAAATGGGTAAGAAAATGTTCAGTCTGGTGACACGACACTCCAGTAGTCTGTCACCAGTGCTGAGTAGATAAGGATCATCTCCCTCAAAACCCTGGCAAGGCTCTTCCTCATGTCACCCAGGAGGCTGTTGGCCTTCTTTGCTCTAGGGCTTATTGCTGGCTTAAGGTCAGCTTATTGTTTATGAGCATTTGAAGGGCCATCTTTTTGTTGATGCATGGTTCATCGACATTTTATTCATGTATTTTTCTTCTTAAAGAACATTGTTCCCTCTTTAATTTTTGATGACATACTGTATTTACTGGGAAGAACTACATCTTTGATCCTTCACTATGTCACACTGAACAAGTTTTCACTCTTATATCTCTATTTTAGAAAAATTAAGGGAATTATTGAGAAATTTCCTAAAATTTGTCAAGCTGTGCTTTTGCATTTATGTTCCAGTTGAACACTGGACATTTTTACATACACAGAGGACACCATAGAGCCTTGCAGATGAGACCGTGAGAAGGATCACAGTGGTGATACCAAAGGTTCTGATTTAACTATCCAAGTATCTCATCTCAGCTCTACTTATACAGGGGTTTTATATGTGGGTGCAGTACTACCTGATTTCTGCTGGAAGCATATCACCATCTTATTTTAAGGAGAGTAGGGAACAGTCTATAAAACATAGTCTTCTCTGATGAATTAGTATGTGCATGTGTACATTTTATGATTTTTATTATTAACCGCATGTTTACAGTGAAAATCTCAGCCAAACCATCTAAAAAATAAGTTTAGTGGTGATGCACATTGCACACTTTTGAATATTGTAGCATTACTTTAATCCCATTTGTATTGCTATAGCCTTCTTTGTCTTCTCATCTAATTTTCTGGTTGTTTTCTGTTTGGCAGGCTGTCTTAATATTGACTTATCAGCAACTTTCATTAGTGCTTTTTTTTTTTTTTTTTTTTTTTTTTTGCCATGTGCCTTTGTGAAAATAATAAACTTGGCCCCAAGACACATCCTTACATTTCCTCTATTGCAATATTTCAACAAAACTAGTAGTCATAAAGTCTTGACTTTTTTTTTCTTCTTTTTTTCCAAAATGTTTACATTTCATCATTTCATTTTATCTAACACTTCTTTTTACTGACATTATACCAGCCACCTTATAGAAATTCAGGTAATAAATTGAATTAATTTATTTTGATCAGAGAACTATTAATGTTACTAAAGAAAGCTACCAGGTAGCAGTGAAAAGTACCTTTGGTGAGATGTTACATTAAAAAAAAAAAAAAAAAAAATTATTCCCCTTTTCTGGTTCTCTCTATATATTTAAAACTAAAAGGTCTTTATCTGCCTACAGAACATCCCTGTTTTTAGATAGGGTATCTCTTTCTTTACTAAGAGGCCTTGTTACTGCTCTCACAACTCCATTTGCCAATTTCACCAAAATTCTGGGATGGAAACAGCTAGTCTGCATTCATTGGATGCATTGGTTTTATCTATTTTTATCTATTGGTTTTATCTATTGGTTTTATCTATTTCAAGCTGAAATAACAGCCTTAATAGACAGAGTGTGAACAGTGTACTGTACAAGTTTTCTCCACTTTACCTTCAGGTGGTCCATGGGACTGCCTTATGTTAACAAGTAGAAGTTTTTCCTGGTATGTCCAGCTGTTTGTTAATCCATTGAGAATATTCAGGTACAGTCTCATGTGCTCTGAATTTTATATTCGGAGTCTGAAAACTTTCATGCTTTCTGTGTAGTCCAGACAGGCAAGTCTAGTACTGACATAGTCCTAAGGACAACCTTTAACAGAGAATTAAGGTAGGTCCTCAGGTTTGATACTATTTCAAGTAGTTAAATTCCAATTCCATATCCACTAATAAATGGACATGTCTCCATTTTCTCATATTTGTCAACATTATCTTTGCTGAAAAGGGAGAGGGAGGTATTTATTCAGCTTTTGGACCATATCTAGATTATCTTTAAGCACTAGCCCTTTTCAACTTTATAACAACTTCACATCTTATTTGCTTGGGATTCTTTTGTTTCACATAGGAAGAAGATACTTTGACTGTTTGTTTTGAATTCCTCTGATACTTCTGTGGAAAATTTGCTTTATCTGTGTATTTAGAGATGCCAAGAAATTAGTTTATTTTTTATTTCTTTTTGTTCACTCTATTAATTCCCTGCTTTTTGAGATGTTGGGTTGTCCTGATGGGTCCAAAGACCTCTCTACGCATCCTGAGACACAGCTATACAATTGTCAGATGCTAAGGCTGTTTTCTGCAACTGTGTCTTCTTTATTGCCCTCTTTGTTTACTGGTAACAATTCTAGAACAATATATTTTTGATTGGCCAAGAAACAGTCTTCTGTCTAAACCCTTTAAGAAACGGCAAGCTCTTACCGTTACTATGTATGTATCTTTTTCATTTTGTGTCTGGCAAGTCAAAGGTTCTCACTAAGTCCAATTCTGGTAGTGCTTATTTATTGATTCCAAGTATAATAGATAGCCAGCACTAAACTAATAGAATCTCTTTAACCACTCAAAGTTGTTTCATCATAAAAACTTCTATTTTATTACCTATCTCCCTTTTTATCTCTATTCTGTCTATCATATCTTTGGTTTCAGATACGATGCCATGACAATATTTTTTATTTCTACATTCCGAATCACCATCCCCTTAAGTACCAATGGTCTGTACCATGAAGGCTGTAGTGAGGCCACACCAGCACAGAGCAGAGCAGAACTGGATAATCACTTCCCTCAATCACTCTAGAAATGTTGTAATTGGTGCGCCTCATGGTATGGTAGGCCCTTTTGGCTGCCAGGGCACATTGCTGACTCAGATTCAACTTGTTGACCAAACCCCTCAGATCCCTTTCTGTGAGGCTGCTCTCCAGCCTCTCATCCCACAGTCTGTAGATAAGTCCAGGGTTTCCTCAACACAGATACCTGGCACTTGCTCTTGTTAAATTTCACATCTCTGATGAATGCCCAGACCTCTACTTTGTCCAGATTTCTCTGCAACTCCTCTCCACCCTCTAGTGAGTCAACGCCTCCTCATAATTCAGTATCATTTAGTAACAAGCTTACTTAGCATGCATTCAAGTCCTGTGTCCAGATCATTTATAACAACATTGAATAGATCTGGCCTATAATGGAGCCCTGTCAAGTCATGGGAGCCACTAGGGACTGGCTGCCAGCCTGATGTAACCCCATTTACTATAATGTTTGAGCTCAACTTGTCAGACAATTGTTCACAATTGTTGTTGGGTTATATATTTATCTGGCTGTATGCTGAGCATTTTGCCCAGAAGGATACTGTGAGAAACACTGTTGAGTAACCTGAAATATATATGAAGTAACTTTTAAATATAAAGGTTACTAAAGCATTACAAAAAGGAAACCTTAACCTTCTAAATAATTCCTTTAAATAAATCCAGGCTTCAGAATTTCCTATAAAATCAGAGAAATCTAAAGGAAAACTCACTCTTCCTTGATTGTGAGATAAAGGACACTTGCCTTAGTGTAAATTAATCTTTTCCCATGTATTTAAACATCTAAGTTGTTTCTTCTTTTGACTTATTATGTTTCAGTTGGTGTAGGTGGAGATTAATCACTATTTAAATTTAAGTGATATAACAGGAACTTCTGTTACTTATTAAGACATTATTATATTCTGAGATAATTAGCACAAGCTTTTTTTGAGGAAATTACATAGTTCATTAGACTTAAAGTCACTTGCACTCTACACACACTCTGTGCCTTTGCAAATTATGTACACAAATTGCTCTGGGGGCATGTTTGCCTTAAGCTACACCTGCTGGGGCTAATGTGGCTGGAAGAGGGCTAGTACCCACTTGAACTGCTGATTCACATTACAACTGGAATCAGGATGCTTCTGCATCTTGCAGCCTGCAGTGCTACACTTGCTATTGCCAGAGGTCCAGACAGGATGGTCTGAAGCACTTAGCCTTAGAAGTAAAGAGAGAAAGAGACTTTCTTGGCTGGGGGACAAGTAGTCAGGTAACATGGAGGTGGTGAAACAGTGGAAATTCAAATGACAGATTTGAGAAGTGTGAAAATACACATCTATCAAAATGCAGTTGTCTAAAATAAAAGGATCAGGAAATCTAGAAGGGTCCCTGAAGGAACATAATAATCCAGGAACTTGCAGAAAGATGGGACAAAGAAGATTAACTAGTAATTAAATAAGATATTGGGTCAGACTCTCAGTTTCTGTAAGAATACTTATATTTGCTGGAATATGTGCAGCTAGTTGCTGATTGCACCCTTATGTGGTCTGCAGTATTTCACGTTGTTATACAACACTTCTCCATTGCTGCTGATGAGATGGATGACATTGGCTACATGAGGCTAAAGTATGTGCATCACACTCTCCAAGAACGCTGCATAGCTGACATCTGCATACTCTGCCTCACAGAAAGTTGTATAAAAAGAAGACAACAACTGATGTGTGAATGAAGCAAATTGTACCATCATAGGTCAAGAGTTAGATGTTGCCTCCCAAAAGAAGGTGTAAGCAGGAATAAAATTATCATTTGGGGCCTTAATGATTTACATATGTTCTACATGTTTTTATAGTTTCATCTTCTTCCCTGTGTGCATGTGTCACTCACAGATTGTGACATCCTTCTTTGACAACAGCACCTGAATGCAGAACTGCCAATGAATGTTGAAGCATTAAAGAGCAAGAACACAAAACAAACAACCATTACTCCACTCCTGCTACTATACCTGCTCTTTTCTGTTTGCTAGTGATGCTTTTTGTCTGCTCCTTTCTGACTTGTTTTTAATTCATAGATCTGATTTAGAGCTGAATATTCAGGTGGACTTGGACAAGCATAAGCAGATACTGGGAGACAGTGAATGAGGGAAGTTAAACAGGTCCTCAGCTATAGTTCTTGTGCTCTCTTCTTACAGAAGTGCTCCTAAGTCAACCTGTTTTACCATATTGCAACAAGTAGCAACATTTTTTTTTAAAAAGCTTTTTTTTTTTTTTTTTTTTTTGATGAGGCATGTTCTAAAGAATCAGCTCATATTGATTAAAACCTTTTAAAGACTCATAAAAATAAATCTTCCTTTTAAAAATGAAAATCAGAAGTAACACTTCACATTAATTTTGCGCTCTACTTTCAGTTGATTAGAGTCCATTATAATCAGAATGAACTGAGAATTAAGTGATGTCTTGAAATATTTTTTTCCTTTGTTTAATTAAATTCTTCTTAGCAAGTAGAAATATTTAGGGATAAGACACATTATATTACACACAACAAAGTGTGCACACAAAGTGTGCAGAACAAAGTCTCAATCTTCACTTTAACTAACTAACTAACATGGCTGTAAGGAATAATTAAAAAAAAAAAAAAAAGAAACAAATACATTTAAGATAAATATTTTATGTGATGTAGCTGAATGTCAATTCAGCCACAGAAACTGTACAAGGAATTCCAATCTGGGCCATATACAAATATGAACGCTCCCTAGCACTCACAAAAATATTTTATTCAGAATGAGTAAATGAGAATTTTGTTATTCAAAATATGGAAATAAACAAAGAATAAATAGTAGTTAAGAAACTAGAAAAGTATTGAACATAGTTATCTCATGATTAGACACTGAATGGACAAATGGACATTTTCTGACTGGCATGTCTTGGAAAGCTGTCAGACTTGCCACCTGGCAGTGGTATTTTTCTTTCTTTTGTTTGTTATTTTGTAGTTGATGTTCTTTTGTTCTTTTTGTTTTGTTTTGTTTGTTTTGTTTGTTCTGTTTTGTTGTCCTTTTAATGCACCTCTTTTAGTAATGTATAATAAGATCTCATGAAGACATCTGGCACTTCATAGAATGACTATATTATATGACATGCAAGGACTTTGATGTTTTTGTGATGATTTTTCTTAAAAGACAATAAACATTCACATAATTTTTTGAAACATCTTGCACTAACTTTTTATAACAAATGCTTAGCACTGAGTTGCTGTGGTTGGAATACATGTTATCACATTAACATTAATTACTATGAGCCTTCTAAGGTGTTTAAAAATTCAAATACTAAAAAGCTTAAAGGACTTTGAAGAATAAACTGACTGACAGAGGAAACCTTAAAACATTAATTCAGTCCAGGTAAAACTCTTGTTTTCTTGCTGACATAAGGATTGTCACCACAATCTGCTTCCACAAAAGAACCCTGAGATTCCATCTGTCCTGCCTCAACAAAACAAAGGTCTCTGTTATCCTGCAGCTGTCACACTTCCAGTCTGGACTACGTATGTGCAAGAACAGGCAGAATCAGATGCTGAGATTCACCTCCTTTAAATATATTCAGTGGTGGAAGATGAATACATGGATAGGTGCCTCACAAGCACCTAAAAATATTAGTAATGGTTGCTTGAACTAGTAAACAAACAAACCAAAATTTTTAAAAAAGATAAAAAAAGAGGAAAGAAAAAAGACCTCAGACTACGTTTGATGTTCCTCATATCCTATCTGCAATTAAAATTAGACATATGCATAAGATTTTTCAAGGTCTGTGTTTAAATTTCAAAAACAGAGACAAGTGTCAAAAATTTATTTTAAAGCATATAAATGTTTAGAAATAAGTAACTGAGTGTATCCAAAACACTACATGTGGCAACCCGTTCCCACACATATACTTGCAACACTTACAATTAAAAAAAAAAAAAGAAAGTTGTCACATGCATGAATATTTTTACTATCTATCTTCTTGAACTATAAGCTGAAGAAGACAAACACAGAGGAAGTTTTACACAAAAATAGTCATACGTAAAACCAATAAATTTTTACATAATAAACTATAGGTAGACACACATTTCTGATGAAAATCATATAGCTGTTACACCAACAGCTAAGTAAAGTAAAATGAGTCTAGTCCAAAGGCATTCTCGGTGCCTTTACAGACCTTTTCTAAGCTACGCTAGATTTTAAATCACAACACATGCTAAGTCACCACAGAAACAAATAAACAAAAAACAAAAACAAACAAACAAAAACCTTCATAGACAATGCATGCTGATGTCTAAAGTTTTTAAAACCTTGAAATCCTTCAGCTTCAAGGTCACAGACATCCTAATACTGCCCAATTAGTTTATATAAAATTTCCACAAAATACAACAGGACATTTTTTTGTGTGTGTATGCTACAGAGTGATAATGAAATATGATGAAGGAGATATTGATAAGTCATTCCAGCTGTAGCTTCTCCCTGTTGAAATCTTACATAAAATGACAGCAGCTAAAAAAACAACCAGTGTTTTATTTCCCTATATTGGTACTTAAATAATAGCAAGTTGAGCTGCAAAACATTCCATTGGCATTAAAGGAGATGTGGTATTGTCTTGACATGTGTACAAATAATGCATCTTAGAACTAATAGCTTTGCCTGGATCTGTTTTAAGTCCTGAGGATGATTTTATACTCACATTTCTTCAAAATTCATATGATGAGAGGTCTCTGGGAATTGTTAAATTTAGCAGTAACTAATTAACAATCTCGGGCATGCACAAGTGGAAACTGTATTCCAAAACACATCTCCTTTTGTCTTTGAGATAAATGTTTGCCTTGGCATAGGGATTACTGCTCACCAACAATTAAGATTTTTGGAAGCATTCATAATTATTTGTTTTCATGAAGTTATAGGAGAAAAAGGACTGATAAAAATGAAGTAGTACCATGTTATTTCCAGGTAGATTTTGATGATGAATTTTTTAAAACCTTGTGCTGGTTATTTGAATAGTCAGAACTGCAAGTGCAAATGGAACAAGGTCTTTAGACTAATTCTTGGCTAGCAGAGGGCACTTCAAACCACCATTATAATTTTGGTGTTATGCTCACAAAGGAACAAAAAGCTTCCCTTATTTGTGAATCCCCAATATATTTCCTTGATGAAACTGGAATGGTTGGAATAGCCCAGGGGAGTTAAGGGAAGCTTTTACTTTCCTCTAAGTCAACCTTGTATTCCAAATAGAAATACAGCTGATGATATGATCTGTTCTCATAGTAATTGTCTTTGTTCCTTAACATCATCTGTCTTCTGTACTTTCTGCTTCATTTTTCCTTTCCATCCAGTTTATGATTGTTTGCATTCTTCTCATAGTATCAAAATTTCCTTGTCTTCCAATACACTATACATTTTCCTCTATTTTTATATAAAATTTTTTCCTAGTTTTTCTCCTTTAGATCCATTTTTCTTCATAGTGCATCTATCCTTGAATATTGGAAGTCATTATCCATCATTATTCAGAGAATGAGTAGCAACAATTTCATTTACCCATATGCTGGCATGTAACATCTGATCTCTGTTTTACATTTATCTTTAATTTTTCTCCAAGGCTCTTGAGAAAATAAATACATAAATAAATAAATAAATAACTGTATTATCAAAATAAATTTATACATATCTTATTAGCTTTATTGACATTAGCTAAATTCACATTTTCAGGTTTGAACAGCATCCAGATAAGTAATAGGAATCCTATTTTCTTGCTAGCTGATAAGTAATAGGAATACTATTTTCTTGCTAGCTACTATGAACAAGATTTTGCAAGTGACTGTAACTCTATTGATCGTCATAGTTAATTCTAGCATGAAGGACAAAACTCCAAACCTGACATTTCTTTCAAATCAAAGACAACCAGAACCGTTTGATTGGACATTTTCAAGGGGGGAGTAAAAGAAAATGCCTTTGGGCTTTTTTGTAAATAGAGAAAATGTCACATGCATAACAAATCTTACATGTTATTTTATTTATTATTGATTTTGAACACCCAAATGTCTTCTGAGAAATCACCATGAATCAGCAATGTGCCCTTATCGCCAAGAAGATCAGTGGTATCCTGAGGTGCACTTGGAAGAGTGTTGCTAGAAGGTCAAGGGAGGTGATCCTCCCCCTTTACTCAGCCCTGGTGAGGCCACACCTGGAGGATTGTGGCCAGTTCTGGGCTCCCCAGTACAAGAGGGACATAGAACTACTAGAGCAAGTTCAGAGGAGGGCTACAAAGATGATTAGAGGACTGGACCATCTGTCATACGAGGACAGGCTGAGAGAACTGGGCCTGTTTAGCCTGGAAAAGAGACGACTAAGAGAAAATCTCATCAATACGTATAAATATCTGAGGGGAGGGTGTCAAGAGGACGGAGCCAGTCTCTTTTCAGTTGTGCCCAGCAAGAGGATGAGACAGTGGGCACAAAGTGAAGCACAGGAGGTTCCAGCTGAATACAGGAGGGCATTTCTTTACTGAGGGTAACAGAACGCTGGAACAGGCTGCCCAGAGAGGTTGTGGAGTCTCCTTCTCTGGAGATAATCAAAACCCACCTGGATACCATCCTGTGCAGCATGGTCTAGGTGATCCTGCTCAGCCATTCTGTGGTTGGACTAGATGATCTTCAGTGGTCCTTCCAACCTTGGCCATTCTGTGATCTTGTGAAATCCTTAGGCATAAAAGACAGCTCTTTTTCTTGCAGAATTTGGACACTGAAGAGGCACGTGAAGAACTACAACAGGCTTCCATATGAGTTTGAAGTGATTTGGGAAATTTTCTACAGAAAGATGTGAGCTTCTCTCTTTGCATTTGAAGTTGCTTAAATACAGTCCATTTTCAGGTTATTAGGATGACACTGAACTTGAGTGAATATACCCTTCCTCAGACCCCATCTACATGTAAACCAGAATTGGTGAATTTAACTATGTGGTACATATGGCCTATGACTTCATTTGAAACAGTGCGATTATTAAGTAGGCAATATCATCTCCAGCTATTAAGTCCAGCAATGCATTTGAATTAATGCATGAAAATACATTTTCCCCTTATTAAAAGTATTTGAAACTCTGAAGGTTATTCAGAACATCCAATTTCAGTCTAACATTAGGTGATTAAGCTAATTGGATTGTTTCCACATATAGACAATGGAGAGGATGATTTATAGCAGGAGCCATAGATTTCCAATCCAAATGTTAAATACACAGCATAAATGCTACCTGCTGTATCCTCTATACCTGCTGGCTTGTACTGGTCTTGAAATTCTACTCAGAGGTCAATTTTTTATTTATCTATTTGTATTTCCCCAGAAGAGGATTTTCAATAAGGCAAGATGGAAATCTCAGTTTTATCAAGGCTAAGAACGTATATGTACTGTAGTAATTCAGAATTGATGAACTTGTATGCCAAACATAGAGCATGAGATGTCATTGCCCTGACTGAAATCCATTACCAAAGTCCCAAGACTCAACACATCTGACGTGGTCTCCAAAATGAAAAGATAACACCTTGCACATCTGAAAAATGCTTGTTGATTCAAGGAATGGGGGACCCTGGCAGATAAAACTCCCATGTATTTAAAATCCAACAACTTTTCTCTCTCTCTTAACATCTCAGTATCTCTGAAAAATAAACAGCCAACCCAAGTGTTTCAGTTCAGAACAAACACACTTCATTTCCCTTACAATGATACATCACGCTTGAATAAAGCACTCTGGTATTTTTAACCTAGTGACTCTTCTTCTTTGGGTTTTTCAGCCTACTTGAAGGTTCTCTATGTTGTTAGTTCCTTGGCATATCAGCAATTCAGCTGCCATAACAAAATGCACAATTTTAAAGGGCTTGTTTTTAGATTAGTGTCATCATGAGATATTCATTTGTAAATTGCTTATTTATCATCTGAAGTAGATTTCCATGATAATTCTCCATTACTTTACTTATTGTTCATACAGGACGGTGGAGTCATCAGGAAGATGATGCACATAAGCACAAAATCAAGGGAAAAATGTCAAAAGTGAGAAAAAGTATACATGACAAGTATATGCTCAAGTACCCAAGAATAGAACTGATATGAGGATTACAAAATGGAAAAAAATAAAAAAATAAAAAATCACTTTTACAGTGGTTAAAGCAAATGATCTGTTTATTCCAATAAAACTTGTCCACAAACTTGTCCTAGGATCCACAGTCTGAGTTCTTTCTGAATGTGGAATTTCTCGTCTCCTGAACTTTCTCTTGTCTTATGAACTTTAAAATATCACAACTTCCCAAAGAGTAGACGAGTTGAATATTTCCACAATATGTTCCAGTACCTCAAAAATTTTGCTGCAGCATGATATTTCTTATTTTATGATTATATTTCAAGTGATTTTTTATTATTTATTGATTTTTATTTTTAAGTATATACTGTGATTGTATTGGTAAGATATTTCAAACACAAGTTTCTTCCTGAAAACCTAAACATGGAACTCTGCAACTTTTTAAATATCTTTCAATATTTTTAAACAAGATTGGAAGTAGGAAAAAGAAGTCAAAACCCAACAAAATAAAGCTGTCATTCTTACAATCACTTTTTAATTTCACTATAATGGATTTTGCCTATGCTATTTTTTTTTTTCAATCTAAAAGGTCCTAATCTGTTACTGAAAGTGATTCTCCAAGGTCATTTCATAGAAATCACTTAGGACTGTTAAAGGAGACTGAGTAATTATTATTATTATTAATATATATATATATATAATGTACTTCATATACTTTAAATGATTTTTGAACATTTTAACAGATTGAGTATGAGGAGATCCAGATACATTCTTTGGAGTATGATTTCCTGAAAGGTTTGTTAGGCATTGGAATAGGCTGCCCAGGGAAGTGGTTGAGTCACCATCCCTGGATGTCTTTAAAAGATGTTTAGATGTAGAGCTTAGTGATATGGTTTAGTGGAGGACTTGTTAGTGTTAGGTAAGAGGTTGGACTCAGTGATCTTGGAGGTCTCTTCCAACCTAGATGATTCTGTGATTCTGTGATTCAGAAATACTGCTTCACTTCCTGACTGTATCTTGTTAAATCTCATGGGTCTTTCTATAATGATTTTAATGAGTGAAATGAAAGATTCTTATAGACAGAAAACAGAATTTCCTTTGAATGTTTTACAGTAATATTCAGAAAATTGATGTTTTTAATAGAAGCATGAATCCTTGCATAAAAAAATGTGAACTTAATGATTTTAGTTAACTTCTATGAACTTCTTGAATCTTTTAGGTTTCCAAAACACAGGCTGAAAACTATTCACATTGATCACTGTATCACTGTACCTATAGCATGCTGATGCTATGAGGAAAGGTGTGTAAACAACACCTGCAGATAGGAATTTAATTACTCAGTTGCACTTATGAATCTATTATATTTTAATATATAATTGTTCCATCCTTTCTTTTCCCACTCTAGTTTAAATGCATTCCAGATCCACACACTTGCTGAATTTCACAGCAGAAATAGAGTAGGTCTTTTGACTATGGAAGAGATTATGAAAATCTCCAGCCTTCTTATTAGCTTTGTGAAATGTTAAATTTTCACCCTGTAAAGATAGGGATTGGCATCAAATCTGCACATCTTTGTACAATGCTGAAGATATACAATAATCTCTGTGTTAGTATTTGTGAGCATAAAGCCATCTGGAGACAAAACAGTGGAAAAAAAAAAAAAAAAAAAAAAAAAAAAGAACACTGTCCACCTGTTGACAAAATTCTGGTAAAGAACAATGTGAATAAAGTGAGTGTGTTCAAAAATAGTAACTTAAATTATGTTCAACACTGACAGAGCCATCTAGGTTCAACGTTTTTTTGAATATTAAAATTGAACTGTGAAGTAATGAATGACAATTTCTTCTTACAGAGTCAGTAATAATCTGGCACAGGATTGTAGTGCATAGCAATTGCTAAATCTCTCTGACTTTGACTTGGAGAGCATGCCATGTGAGAAAGACATGCTGAATACTGTAAAAGCTGTGACTATTTCATAAACAGGAAATTTTCATTTCAGAAAACTGGCTTTAGGTAAAGTGCAAGGCAAATCTAATAAATAAATAATAAAAGTTTGTATTTATTTGGAAAACATTTAGTTCTAGATAAAAATAATTCAAGGGTCCAGAGAAATTTCTTTAATTAGTGTTAAGCAAAGCACAGAACTTGCTTCAAATGCAGAAGAAAAGCTTTTATTAAGATACTTATTTTGATTCAATTGATTTTTTCAATAACCATGTCCACTAAGATAGAAAATTCAATTTAGAAAACCATTTACTCTATCTTAATTAAATACTGAAGAATGTTGGAACATCTTTTCTAAGATCTAATAACAAGATAGCCAATTAAGATGTTAATTCTGAAGTAACAGACAAATTGTGCCCCATGACTTGTACAGCGGCTCTGAGTTTTGCAATTGTTTATGTGAAGAGTGGTTGAGAACAGTCTCTCATTTAAGTGACAGATTCATTTGTTTGCTCCTGAATGCTCAATTTTTCCATGTCTCTTTAAGCAAGTAAAGGAGGATTCACCTGCAAAAGTCTCAGACAGAGACAGAGATTAAATGGACTGAAATAATTTAATACCTGAAACCAATAGATGGGACTTTATTAGAAGCAGTGAGTAGCATCTATTATTAATATTACTTTAGAACTTAGAATTCTCAGACACAAACAAGGCATCTGGGATGTTAAGTCCTCTATAGAACACAGACAACATAAAATCTTCAGACATAAAATCAGATACAAAAGAAAACAACAACAACAACAACAACAACTACATCATTTAAATACTTAAAGATAGGGAAATATAAATAAATAATATAATGAAGTAACATGATAGTTGATGGTCTTGGTTTATTCAGTTTTGCCATATTTTTTGAAGGAGCAGAGAGGAAGACATCTAGAGATTTCAAAGAGAATAAGATACTTTGTTGGTAGGAAGCATGTCCCATCTGTAATGGACTACCATGGAAAAAAGTGCTTTGCAGAAATTACTTCTCTCCCTAAATTACTCATTGACAGAAGCTTAATTCATAAACATTACTTGTGCCTCATGGTTTGGCACAGAAAAAGCTTAGCAGTCCATACTAAATGAATTTCTCTCTGTGGTGAAAAAGAAATCAACAATAATAATAATAATAATAAAAACTACACTCAACCAAGCCAACAAAATAAAATAACACCAAAATAAAAAAACACCAAAAATAAATAAAATAAATGTTTATTGATATTGCTTACAGCTGCTATGTCTTGTGTGAGAGTCCATTTAAACTAGTATAATGATGAGAACTACATCCCTAATGTGATACCACCATAATGAAATGAATCATATCACAAGAAAGGAAGGTAATGCCCACAGAATAGAACAAAACAAAAGAAGTAAACAAACAAATGAAAAAAAAAACACAACACATATATAAAGACAAAATTTTCTAGCTTAATTTTTTTTTAACTGTCATACCAAAATAACCTAGTTTGTATAATTTCAGTGAGCTTTTTGAATAGTGGTGATTTTATTCATTCATTCATTCATTTATTTATTTATTTATGAAGTACTTTGAAAGAACACAGGTTATTAGAACTGTGAACTTCTACAAAATTTAATTTATATAAAAATATATTTTTTTATCTAAAGTGCATATTATCAAGGAAAATTGCTAATAAAGTTTCAACAATTTTTGAGTAACAATTTCATGAGTGAATGCTAATCAGCATTTTTTTTTTCAAAAAAAGTGATTTGTTTTGAACACACCAGATGAGGTGTCCTTAACCACTGATACAGATTGTACAAAAAAAAAAAAAAAAAAAAGCTATAAAATAGCTTGGATTACTTTTATGAGGTTCATTTCCAGTTAGAGCCATTTGAAGAATATCCTTGTGGGTAATCTAGAAGGGTCTGGAACAAATCTTAAAAGGTCACTCGCTTGTGATATTGAGTACCTAGTTGCTATAAATATATGAAGTGTCAGGGACTGTGGATTCTGCTTTAAGAGCCCTGTGGGAGAAGGTCACCATTAAAGATGCTACATATGAGCAAAATAAAGAAACCTTAGAAACTATTTTGTAGTTTCATGCATCCAGATTTGGTCTTTCTCTGAGAACTTCCAGCCATCTAACACACCAGAAATGCCAGGATATGACATGCCCTGACAAAATCAGGATGAGGATGAAATCAAGGTACAAAATCAAATTTCTTTCTTGAAATTTCTCCCCTGACATGCACATATGGTAACTGACTCAAACCTTTGAAATTTATATTCATCAGGTCAGTCCTGGCTAGGAATTCCCAAACCTTGAAAGATTTAGGGGCACTCAGGTCCTTACAGATGTTAGGGAAAATATTTGGTCTATATTTAGTTATTATTAAGCTACTAAACAGTAACTGATATTTAACTGGAAGCTTCTTTTCAAGGTAGAAGGCAGTAAACAATGCCAGAACCAGCCACTGAGTAAAGAGGGAAGGTGTAGGATTTGCCTCTTATCCTGTCACTGAGCACCACTGAACAGAGCCTGGCTCTGTCCTCTTTACACCCTCCCTTCAGGTATTTAAACATATTCATAAGTTCTCTCTAAGCCTCTTCTTTTTCAGGCTGAACTGTCTCAACTCTCAGCTTCTCCTCAACAGAGATGTGTTCCAGTCCCTTAACCATAATCTTGGTGGCCCTCCCTTGGACTCTTTCTAGTATATACAGGTCTGTTATGTACTGGGGGACCCAGAACTGGTCACAGTACTCCAGATGTAGCTTCACCAATGCTGAGTAGAGGAGCGAGATCACCTCTCCTGACCTGCTGATGATATTTTGCCTCATGCAGCCAAGAATACCATTAGCCTCCTTAGTATCAAGGGCACATTGCTGACTCATGTCCAGCTTGGACTTCTAGGTCCTTTTTGGCAGAGCTGCTTTCCAGCTGCGTTTCCCCCAGTAGTCCCGGTGCCTCAAGTTGTTTCTTCCCAGGTTCAGGACTCTGCACTTCTCCTTGCTGAACTTTATGAGATTTTTTGTCAGCCCACCTCTACAGCCTGTCAAGGTCCCTCTGTATGACTGCACAGATCTCTGGCGAGTCAGCCACTCCTCCCACCTTCATGTCATTCACAAATTTACTGAGGGTTCACCCAACTCCATTGTCCAGGCAGTTAATGAAGATGTTAAATAGGAATGGACTCAGTATTGACACCTGCAGTACTCCACTCTTTACTGGCCTACAACTAGACTTTGCATCAATTCACCACTACCCTTTGGGCCTGTCTGTTCAGCCAGTTTTCACTGACCTCCCACTCTGGCTACTCATCCACAGAATCATAGAATGGTTTGGGTTGGAAAGAACCTTAAAGATCTAATTCCAACCTCCCTGCCATGGGCAGGGACACCTCCCACTAGAGCAGGTTCCTCCATTCTTCACTAGCTTCTTTATGAGGATCTTATGGGGGATAATGGCAATGGCCTTACCTACGTCTAGGAAGACAATATCCGCTGTTCCATTGGGCTGATGATTTCACTATAGAGGCTTCTTAAGTTTGTCAGGCATGATTTCTGCTTGGTGAATTTATGCTGACTTCTGATAATTTTATTCTTTTTCATGTGTCTGGAAATGATTTCCAGGATCTATGATTAGCTGTTTCATCACATTCCCAAAGACTGAAGTGAGGCTGATTGTCCTGTAGTTCCCTGGGTCTTCCTTCTTACACTTTTTGAAGATACAAGTGGCATACATTTCTTCTTGTTGCCACGAATGGACAAAGATTATAGAGAGTGGCCTCACAATCACATCTGCCAGATTCCTCAGCACTCTTGTGTGCATCCCATCAGGGCCCATGGACTTGTGAATGTCCTGTTTGCTTGAGTATTCCCTGACCTGATCTTCTTCTAGAATGGATACATCTTCCTTACTCCAGCCAATCTGTCTGGCCTCTGGTGCCTGGCATTCCTGAAGGACAGTCTTTCTGGTAAAGACTGAGGCAAAGAAGGTATTCAGTACCGCAGCCCTTGAACTGTCTTAGGTAAATAGGTCTCCCATTTCCTTCAGGAGAGGGACTTCCTTTTGTCATTGAGGTTCTTGCAGAAGGCCTTCTTGTTGCCCTTGATTTCCTTGGCCAGATTCAATTCTACTCGGGCTTTAGCTTTACTAACCTGATCCCTGGCTAGGAAAGCTAAAACCCTGATAGAATTGTTCATTAAAGAATTCTCTTTCTTGAACATAAATAAGTTCCTACACTTGAGTAGACTCCCTTTGACTGCCTCATTTTTGAAGAGCAGGTGTCTTTTAAACCTGTAACTGAGGAATTACTACATCTCTGTCCACCCACCTGAAGATCAATAGCACCTCTGTTTTCCCAGGAAGCCCATGTGCCTTTTAATAGAGTAACAGGATCAAGAGGAATGCTAGTAAAGGGTTGTCTTCCCAATTTCTCAGCACATAATATATGTCAGGATGCATTCACCCCAAATTCCCTTTTCTGGCAACAGAAGATAACAATTCACCTTACCTAAGATCAGATTCACCCTGTGTATATGTCTATGTCTTTCCATGGATTTAAGTGAGCTCAGGCCAGTTCAGCTCTGACCATACGTGAGATCAATATTGCTCCTCTCAATCAGTGCTATAAAATGTTCAGATATAAAATTGTTTGAATTAGAGTGAAATTATGATGTAAAACCATATTAATGACTCAAGGGTAAGAAAATTCTCATCACAGAAAGAGTCAAATAACTTTCTCTGGGAAACATCCTGAGCTCAGGTGTTGATAGGGGGAGAAACATCCTGAGCTCAGGATGTTTCCCTCTTTGAGAAAATTAATTAAATCAATTAATGTTCAATATAGCCTGTTATAAGAAAGCCTTAGAAAAAAGCAACGGTATCCCAGCCTGGGATCATTTTCCTGATCTGAGTGGATTCCCAAGAACTTCAGAAGAAAGCACAGAAAACTGGTGTTTTCACTGGTGAGTCAGTAACACCTTGACTGCATTACCTTGGGTACAACTTTCTGCACTTCCCAACTGAATTATCGTAGCTGAACATAACAGAGGATCTGTGCTATCTGCTGTTTGTTATTGCTGTTGTTCCCAGGGTGCTTCTTTAGCCCTATTGTTTTCAACTTGGAAAGAGGAGTTAATGTTTTGTGGAGTACGAATCATTTAGTCTTCTGGCTACAAGAGCACAACCAGAATGAAATAGAAAACTGCCATGGAGCTTCTGGCTGCCAGTAGCTGAAACTGGCACATTAAGTTCAATGTACTGTGGAATAATGGGGAGATTATTAGAAAACACTAATTATCTTTACCCAAGACCTTGTACTAGGATATCCCCCATGACAAGGACTTATGAAGGAGCAAGAAGTAATTAGATTCCTGACAGACCAAATGCTGCATAAGTAATTAAGCTATTTTCTTATTATTGCTACATAATATCAGTTATATATCTTATAGAATAAAGAAATAAACAAAAAACAAACAAACAAAGATAAGTCTTCCTAAAATTTTCAGCTAAGAGATGACAGCTTCAGAAGCAGGTCTGTCTTAAATAGAAAAAAAAAAAAAAAAAAAAAAGGTGTATTCAGTAATATCCATGTATTCATGTATTCAGTAATATCCATCTACTTGGCATTTCAAGTAATTAGCTACTTACAAAAACAGATGAACTTCCTGAAGTTAGCCTTTTTGTTTCTGGCCATTCATTTCTATACAGGAGTTTCTAGATGCTTATATAAATATCTGTGGCCAGAGCAAGACATTGAACAACACTTTTTAGTATATTTCTTCTAGTTAATCCCCCCCAAATCTCTATTATTTGTACAGCTAACATTCAGCCTTGTGGTTTATGGCAGTCATCCTCCTCTAGATATTAAGGATAAAAGAGTATGTTAAAATATAATTTCACTAAGTTAGAAATGCTCAGTTAAAATCAGGCTTTGGGTGGTTAGCCATGCACTTTTTGCTACCTAGAAATATTTTAATGAAGCACATATTTGACTATGAAAAACAAATTGATTTAGCCAAACCCAGAAATGTTTGAACCCATGCAGTTTGGAATATGATTAAAAAAGAAAATTCTTTAGTTTTGTTTCAACTGCTAGAATAGAAGAAATAGTTTTAATTTTTGTTTCCACTGGTAGAACTATATTAAGAATCATCTAATCATCTATGTTTAAAAAGTGTCAACATTGGAGATTAACATTGATTCGTGCATACCAACAATTATAGACAATGAATGTTTAACATACTAGTTAAAGTGTATTAAATTACTTTGTTTTATAACTGCATTTTCCAATATAGAGATGACTTTTTCATAATGATTCAGTTAGTTTCCACTTCATTCATTTGTAAAACTCAACATGAATAAAGGTTGAAGGATACATCCCCTCAGTAAGTAGAGATTTTATTTTATTATCTTTGCCTTCCTAGTTAAAATACTGTTCATAAAATCCATTCTGTTATTACATTGTTTGTAATTAATAAGAAAAATATCAATGGAGTTCAGCTTGGATCTTATTCCTTGAAACGGTACATGGCTCTTTTATCTGCTCTTCCTGAAAGCAGTATCTTCTTGCCAAGATTTACAATGTCTTTTCAAGGCTGTAGTGAACTGAATTCTACCAGAATTAGGTTTACGGAGCTTTGGTATTTCATCCACGTTATCAGTTGCCTTCAGCCTTAACCTCTGGAGACACGATGGCTTTACTAAAAACTATCATTTCAGCCATAGTGAGGGGGAAATTCATTGTTGTGTGAGATACTTTGTCATTTTAATAGAGTGATAGAAAAATGGATTATACCACAAGTTTACAAATCAGAAGTTTTCATTACTTCTAGTAAGATTCTTCCATAATCATTCAGCAGTGTTAACAAGATAGATTCCTCTGTATAAATCTCTGTAGCATGGATAACATCTTAATGTTCAGGTCTTTGGGGTGTTCTAAGTAATCTTAAATCATCTCAAATGTAGAGTTAGAGAAAGCCTCTCTCTGCTTTTCTGATTCCTGCTTTACAATTCTAACCAAAAAATGGGACATATGTAATAATAACTGTGAAGCTGAAACAATTATATGAATATGCTTCTGTCAACCCAGTAATTCTGTTCCTTTATCTGCTATGCTTTTCTCCTGTTTACCTACAGAAAGAATTTCTGGGGGACACAGAAACAAAGACTTGAACAGGATGGGTGGCGGATTCACTGGGAGAACAGAATGTCCCTGGGCCATGTGATTTGGAAGAGATGCACTTCATCAGGAGGTGATACTATGGAGCCACCAACCACTGTGTCTTCCACTCTCATAAACACCTTCTCAGTGTCCAGGCATGTGCACATGGTTGTGTGTGTGCAATGAATAACTGTTTCTGGGTGAAGATCCTGGGTTCATGTAGATACATCAGAAAAGAAAGAACGAATGAATGAAAGAAAGCTTAAAAAATAACATACCTAAAGAAAATAGAGAAAAGTAATATAAAGGAAATCAATTTTAAAATCTAATCAATACCTCTCAGCAAACTTATATTTTTCACAATGGTAATTTTAAAGAAGCAGAAACACCAATATTTATTTATTTATTTATTTATTTTTGAAAAAATATGCACCACACATTTAATGGAGAGCATTTTAGACTCACTTAACTTCATTATCAGAAAATCTATAGCTGTTGTAAAGATCAGAAAATCTCAAGGACAATAGCAGTTTTCATCATGTTCTGAATATCTTTAAATCTTTCCAGGAATATATACTGGAACACATTTTCAGTGTTACTTTTAATGTTTTAAATAATTACTTATTATCAGATAACCTATACCAAATGTTGAAATAACCACACTGGAATTTAAGTTCTGAATTTCTTTTCATCTCTTGATTTTCTATTTTTGAGAAGAAAGCATCTCATTGTTTCTCAAGCTTAAACAGAAAATGTTTTCATTGTTTCAAGATTAGGTTTAAGTTCTTATCTTAGACTTGAAGGAGACTTTTTCATCTCAAAATGGACTCACTTACTCACCTCAGAAAACTCGCAGTCAGCATTGCCCATTGCCTAGGAGACATATTTGAAGAGAACAGTCTTAAATGAACCACCCTTAGACTTTTCTCAGTCTGAATTTTAATACGCTGTTGGCTACAGCAGGGCGTTAAGTCATAGAAAAAATTAGAAGCATACGCTTCTTATGAGAGAGTGGAGGTGCACCCACAAATGGACACAATTTTCCAACAAAGCCAGTGACTAGATTTCACACAAGAATAGGTCAGTTGGCAATGGAGAGTTGTCTGAGATCACAGTATCATCTTTTTTTTTTTTTTTTTTTTTTTTTTTTTTTTTTTTGTCAGCCTGAGGATGTCACTTCATGAATTTGTCCTTTAGCAATAAGAATAAAGCTTTTATACTGCTTCAGGATTCTTTGCCTCTTCTTCTATGTTTCCCCTCATCTCATTTCCATTGCAACAATAGAAGTCTCATGTTATCCCAAAGTGTGAAACAGTTTAAAAATTAAGTTAGAGGTTAGGAAGAGTGTAAAGAACAGCTAAGCATGGGAAAAAATTGCCTGAGGAATCTCTGGGATTTTCATCTTTGAAAGATTGTAATCAGATCTATCTAAAGATGGAACAAGCATGAATCATGTAGAATAATGCACTGCGAAGTGGGATGACACCCTGAGGTCCCAGCCAGTGCCATTTCCTACAGTCTCACGGCACAACTCCACACAAGTGAACAGCTGCAAAAGGTATCTTCTCTTGCTTTTAAACACCAGTCTTAGGTAAGAAATATCATATCCTTCAGGAAATAAATCATTTAATTGGACACAGTCTTGCAATGCAATATTTGACTTGTCATGTCATAAGAAGGACATATTCACTACCGATGCCAATCAATTATTTGTTTCCTATTGAGCAAGACTGCCTACTGAGCTCACTGAAGTAGTGACACTTTATGGTACGTGTGAATAATCAAAAGAACTTAGGGCCTTGTAGTGTGAAGGGTGTGAAGGGCAACACAGGTGCATAGTAAAAGAGAGGCTTCACCCTTTGATCTGACCTCATACAGCTATGCTTATATATATATGCACATATATATTGCCTCCATTGACTCCTCAAACCTTGACTTGTAGAGTTCTTGCTTTCATCTTTTGTGATTCATAACATAGAAAGAAAATGATCCTCCTTTCAGTTATTCAGCTTTTCACTTTTTTTTTTTTTTTTTCGATTTCTTTTTTTTCCCCAGCTCTAGAAAAGCAAACCTTTGTTTCACTTTGGGTGGTAATGAAGATTCTGACTTAATGCTGCTAATTACAGTGCATATGATTATTAGGTATAATGTGATAGCTGCTTTTCTGCACTACACATGGGTAACTGAATGATAGAAGTTAATGAGATAAATGAACAGGCAGCAGAGAGTTGCATCAGATGCACAGTATTCAGGTGAGGCTGTAGCAGGCTCCCATCCACCATGGACTTAAAAAAAAAAAAAAAAAAAAAAAAAAAAGGAGCAGATTCCTGGAAGATGTTGGGTTATTTTCTGTCAAGGACTACGCTGTTAGAATTATTCCAGACAGAAGAACTTTGGCAGATTTACTTTTTCCCTAAAGCAGCAGAAATAACCAAAAATGAATTTAGAGAATATTTCAGGCCTGCAAAATTTCATTTCTTCATTTATTTTACAATAACTACTCAATTTCTCAAGTTTGGACTTGTACAAACACAGAAAAAGGCATGTTAACTATAGCATTCACCCACACCACCCAGAGCACTTTTAGAAGGCAAATTATTACATCCTCTGCAGTGAGATCTTTCTTCATCCAAGAGACACTTTTGCAAGTCTCACAAAAGATCTCTCTTTGAATTATTGAAGAGCTCATTTCCTTCAGATCATCTATCTTGCTTTAATTTTCCTTCAGCAATAGTATACCTTTTTGGTTCCTAACCAAGTTTTCTTCATATATTGCTGAGTTTCCTATCAGTCAAATGACTTTCTGGACTCCCTAGAACCAATGGTCCTCCACATTTTATTCTCCCTCCTTATCCGCATCTCCACTACTAACCCTATACTTAGTTTTTTTTGCTGCAAGATCTGTGAGCCTCAGAATCAATAACAATTTCCTCCAATCCACCTCTACAGGAGCTAAACAGGTATCTTTTATTAGCAGAGAGATGAGCATCAAGAGGTGATTTGCAAAGGTTAAAGCATACATGCGCTGTTCTGAGAAGAACAGACACTGATTCCTACTACAGTTTCTTAATACTTGATTCATCCTTTCTGT
Organism: Oxyura jamaicensis; assembly: GCF_011077185.1. Lineage (NCBI taxonomy): Eukaryota > Metazoa > Chordata > Aves > Anseriformes > Anatidae > Oxyura > Oxyura jamaicensis. The sequence goes on along the minus strand of NC_048893.1, from coordinate 196,088,804 downwards.
AACTACGATAATTATCACCTAGCCTTTCCTGAGCCACTGGACCTTCTTTTACCCTCTTGGAGACCCTTACTTGAATTGCTTGTGATCATTGCTTGTGACACTCAGAATTGATGTCTTCCCCTTACTCACCTTCAGCTGGATGGCTGAAAATCAGAATCAGTACTAGAGTCTAAGGAAATATTTATTTCCACCTCCACTAGATTTTATATTTTTTTTACACTGTATGTTTAATTTTGTCACTTTATACAGAACAAAGTCCAGAACATATTAATTAACCTATTTTAACTCACAAAAAATGTAGTTAATAACAAAGTAAAACTGAGATTATACATATAATGGAACATGAAACATATGGAAGACTCATTAATTCCTTCTAGATCAATACCACATTTGAAATGTCATTTGGAATTTGGAGATGTTGAGCAAGCCATTTTATCTATGTATGCCTCTAACTTTCCCTTTTCCTTTCCATTCTCCTCTCCTTTAAGGCAGGAAAAGTCCTATTATAATCCATCTGGAACCACAAATGTTTTGCAAAACTTACTGTCTTGTTCTCTATGTTTATACAATAGCTACTTTTATCCTATAAAATAAAACAAACTGAGGACAGCTCTCTTGTCTGGAAGTAAAAGGCATACAAACCCTACATACATGTATCTTAATACTGTTATAGACCAGAACACAGTGTGTGTGTGTCCCAACTGCCTGCTGGTAACCATCCTTGACAGTGCCATCACCAACACCATGCCTGAGACTACTCCCAGAAATGTTAATTGCTACAGGCTAAAATAATGCCAGCAAGAATAAACAAATAATTAATTAATATCCAGAACTGCAACCTGTTCTCTGTCTCCATTTTATTTAACAAAGGTATAGGCAATATGCATAATTTCAGTTGTGGCTAGTAGTTTCTATTATGTTATAAAAACTAATGTGAATTGGCACTATATCTTTTAGTTATAAAACTAAAGACATGAGAGATGTTTTGGAATACCTGTAGATTAAAAGCATTAGATAAAAATTATTACTGGAGAGAGTTATCACAGAGGCTTTCTTCAAACATCAAAAACTAATAGTTAAGAGGAGAAGGATGAAGGTGTACTTACAACCTGAAACAAAACTTCAGCTGTTAAGGCCAACTATTACACAGAATGAAGAGCAAATGAAAATCACATACAACCAAATCATTTTTACCTACACTATTAATACTCCATATTCATTTCTGAAATATGTTCCAAAGTTATTATGCTACTTGAGTGTATTATTTCTTCTCTAGTGAATTTTATCTGTAAGTATATCTCCTGGCATGTGACTTGTGGATGACCACATCAAAAAACACAAATAGATGCAGCCTGGTGTCTGTATCTTGATTAAGCTGCATAATGTTTAGGTTAAAATAGCACTTTTTCCCACACTTGAAAGTCGTCATGTTCACCTTTTTATTTGAGGTTAAGTCCAGTTTCTCAAGGTGCATAAGGTAAATATTTGCTGAGCTTTTAAAACATTAATCAAAATCTCTTGAACACTACAATCACTAATGACCTGCCATCTTTCATTTCTGTCACAGGCAGGCAATGCAATTTCTATAGCTGTGTAGTACATCAAGAGTGGAGTGTTTATTGAACGATATTTTTTGGCCTCCCTCTACTCCCCTTGGGGTTCTACAGTGTGATTTATTTGATATGTGTGTTTCTTGACCACTTTTTTTTTTTTTTTGTCTGAGCATAAAAAAGATGGGAGGAAGCCCAAATCAAATATTTTACAAAAAAGGTAAGAGGAAGTGGAAAGTTTGATATTTTGTGATTTCCTATAGAACCACTGTGCGGTTTTGGGAATTTAATTCTTTTTGTGCACTTAAAAATTAAATCAAATAACTCTCCACAGAAAGGAGAAGCAATATGCATTTGTGTAGGTAGAGTAACATAAGTATCCATTAGTAGATGAAGCTTTCCTTGTGAACCCATTGCATTTCAGCAACAGAAACTCTCTCTTCTAGTCAGAGCATCTATTTATAACCTTCTCAGTTTAATTTGTTAGCCCAGATCAAACCCAAGATCAGAGCACAAATGAATCACAGAATCACAGAATCACAGAATAGTCTAGGTTGGAAGAGACCTCCAAGGTCACCGAGTCCAACCTCTGACCTAACACTAACAAGTCCTCCACTAAACCATATCCCTAAGCTCTCCATCTCAACGTCTTTTAAAGACCTCCAGGGATGGTGACTCATCCACTTCCCTGGGCAGCCTATTCCAGTGACTTTACCCGTTCAGTAAAGAAGTTCTTCCTAATATCCAACCTAAACCTCCCCTGGCGCAACTTTAGCCCATTCCCCCTCGTCCTGTCATCAGGCACGTGGGAGAATAGACCAACCCACACCTCGCTACAGCCTCCCTTCAGGTACCCGTAGAGTGCAATAAGGTCACCCCTGAGCCTCCTCTTCTCCAGGCTAAACAGTCCCAGCTCCCTCAGCCGCTCCTCATAAGACTTGTTCTCCAGACCCCTCACCAGCTTTGTAGCCCTTCTCTGGACTCGCTCGAGCACCTCCATGTCCTTCTTGTAGCGAGGGGCCCAAAACTGAACGCAGTACTCGAGGTGCGGCCTCACCAGAGCCGAGTACAGGGGTTCTCTTTTCTCAAGTGCAAATCCTATCCCAGTCCATTTTCCAGTGTAGCTTCACATGAGATATTAGTTGCATTACCTGTCTTTTATTTCAGATGTAGGATTTTCCCCTTTGAATTATCTGATATATCTGTTCATTTCAAACTTCTGCTATTCTGGTTGAAAAATCTGGATTCATTCTGGTGTCACATCCATCCTAGGTTAGTGCCTTAAGATTTTCTCCACAGAGACAACAAATGAGCCTAGCTCTGGACTAACAGTTACATGTTCATGACCAAAAGAGCCCAACAGATGAAATCAAAATAATCTACAACACATTGGGATTCAGGAAAATGGAGCTTTAACTCCCTACAGGAACTCAGTGCATCCATGGACAACAGTGATATTATTGTCTCACATCCCATTTATCTCAAGAAGCTTTCCTGCAAGCTTTTTATAGTCATATTCAAGTCATATACTGAATAACAATTTTCTCATAGTTAGTCATGACAGTTCCCATTGCAGCTAGAAACAGATATTTTAAACTGAGAAAATGAAAAGCCAGTTCTCTCTAGACTTTATTTTATTGAAGAACTAAGACTTTGCAATTTCAGTTCTAAAGTCCTTACACATAAAAGGATCTCTGAAAGCTAATTTTAGAACTGTTGTAAATAAGCAAAACCTATACAAAATTAAGTATGTTTTGGCATCTGCAGGAGCTAAGGGCCACCATAGCTTTTGAAAGCAATGCTTACATACTTTATTTTTTTGGTGTGGCAATGGAGTGATAACTTCTTCTGTTTAGGATAAAAGAAGACAACAAAGGTCATATAGCACCAGTTCCAGATGAAGACAGTGCAGGTGGCTTTTGCTACACTTCACTCTAAGCAACTAGCAAGTAGGGTTTCCACCTAAGTCAGTCTTCAAGACACTCTTTGTACAAGCCCTTTTCTGGAACGTGATTCCTCTCAGCTACTTTAAATGTCCACATTAAAAGTAATGGACCTAAGAGGGTCGTATTTATTTATTTATTTATTTATTTATTTATTTATTTATTTGCATTAACTACAGTGGTGACTAGTTCACATGCAAATGTCTAAATTATAGACATATAAATACGTTTAGGTTAATATCATCCTAAGGACAGTAGTCCCTTTGGATGTCAGAAAAGAATCAAGATGCTCCATAGAAGAGACTACAGAAAAAATGTATTTGAAAGGAAGGGCAGCCACAGCAACCATAAGACAGAGAAATATGTAAGTAATGCATCTCAAATGACCAATAAATAAATAAATAAATAAATAAATAAATAAATAAATGTATATATACATATATATATATAGGTTGGTGCTAAAAAGGTAGGGTAGAGGTAGAAATCCCTGTTGTTGCTTTCCCCTTTGCATAGTAGGGAAGGATAGCTGTGTGCAACAGGTAGTCTGTAGATGCTGCTGTCCTACCTGTGGGACAATCTTAGCAGACCAGCTTTCAAGGCAGTTAGGCAGAGTTACACTCCTTACATGTTTCCCTGAGAGTCTCTCCAAGACAGCTGGTTTCACTGTCACTGTTTTATTCCTGTTCCAGTACTGTTCATTATTGGGATGACTTCAGGTCATCTTTCTAATAATGCACCGGAAAGGCAGCAGGCCACATTATCTCACTCCTGGAAAGCTCCATTTTGTGGTCAAGACACCATTTTTCTTATTTTATCTAAGGTCCACCAGTTGCTTCAGAATATGTGGTAAGTAAAAAGGTCCCAGTGTACATTTATGTCTTCTACTTTTCTGCCTACTAAACTTTTCTGCTGGGTGAACATATCTGAGAGAGCTTTCCTTTCCCCCTTGGTGGTTAGCGAAAGAAAAGCTGCTGTCATTGACCCCCAAGTAACAGGAAGGATTACTTATTTTTTGCTTTTAGAACACTAGGAACAGATAAGTACATCAGCTGAAGAAAAGGAATAAAAGGTGGTGGTTAACAACCTTCATTTTGGAGAAATCTATTTCACATCTTCCCAGAAGACACATCAGCAATTCTTAATTCTTAATTCTTAATTCTTAATTCTTAATTCTTAATTCTTAATTCTTA